>NC_051162.1:143222693-143507581 GCF_013339745.2 Dermacentor silvarum
AAAAATTCGGAATCGAACCCACGACCTCTCGTCCCGCGCGATAGATCGCGAGCGTTTAACCCATTGCGCCACAAACGCATTTGCAGAGAGCTACACAGACGCGCCTTATATATCTAAAGCCCAGACCACACGTACGCTTGCAAACGCGCGCAAGCTCGCGTCCGCGCGCCCACGCATGCGCAGACGGTGCGGCACGGCTCGTACGCGTCGAAACGCGGCGCGATCTCGGTGATCAGCTCCTCTCAGTTATCGCGCGCCTGGGCTGCCTCGCGTCGGCGTGCCTGGCTACGCAGCGACGGCGCGGTACATTCAACTCTCAGTTAAGCAGAATTATACCATGCAAGAAAGTGCTTCTTCTTCACTTTTTGTGCTGATCTAACAGCTCCAAAAGATAACAATTGCGTTTATAGATATCAAAGCATTTTGAATCACTGCCAACAACGAAATACGAAGTGGCGTCTGTCAAGGTGTAAACAAGTGAGGCCAGTGAGCGCGCGCTGTCGCGCGTATTTGTGGATGCAAACCGCCATTCCACGCTAGGCGCGGCAACCGCAAGGCGCGTAGACGCGAGCTTACGCGCGTCCGCAAGCGTACGTGTAGTCTGGGCTTAACACTCCTCCGTGTACCCGCGCTCTTGCTCGGGGCGGTGCCGCCGCCTACGAGCAGAAAAGAGAAGTACTGCATTATGACACTAACGCGCACCGACAGTGAACGCTTCGGTGGTGTCAGCACTACGACGCCTCGATGCCAGCATTCGAAGGGACGCTGGCATCAAGAAGCACTACCAACGCCACCTAGGTGGCGTTCACCGTACTCAGCACAGCGGAGCGTGGCCTCCGCAATTAGCTCTGAAAATGTTTCTGAAGTTGATCGCGGAGGCTGCAATTACGACGCGCTGTACGCGCTGATTTGACTCGGTGACGATTCAGTTACGTGCTTTGTCTTGCGCGTTGTATTAGTGTGTCAGTTACGTGCTTCGTCTTTCGCGTTGTGCTAGCGTGTGCAGCGTAGTGCAGCTTCCATATGCACGACGGTTGCTCATGGTCATCGACGTTGGTAGTCGTGATGGAGGAGACGTGCCACCAGGCGTCAGCGTGGGTGCATCAACGCCTAAGGGCGCTTTAGCCACAAAACACCAATAGACATTATATATCAATGTGCAATAAACATTACACTACTTCTGTGAAGACACGTTTCACTTTCGTGTTCTATACCGATTCCTATATAAGAGGGATCAACCACATTTTTTAAATAGGTGTTTACGTGTACACTGTTAAGATGTCACTCTTTCGTTAGACTTTACAGAATCTAAGAAAAAAAAATCACCCAAGGCTAACTGCACACTTATAACCTATGAACTATATTACATTATGTGGCAACGAAAAAAAAATCAAAGTGAAGATTGAATATTCACAAAGTTTTACAAAATACGCTTTTTAACTAAAACCATTACGATGCATATTCCAATTAATAACTTGCAGGTGGTTAATTGTAAAGGCATATTGACTTTGAAAAAAAAATTCTCAAGGTGGCAGCGGTTTGCAGATACAGTCCATCAAACTTGCGCTAAATAACGCGGTTGTTCTATTGGATGTGTTAAGAAAATGTCTCTTTATGCGTTGAAACACAAAATTAACTGTAACGCCAATTTTTTCGCTGCCCACTTTGGGAATGAATATTTAGCAACTGATGCAGTCTAGAGAATTCCTTCTAAATTGATGCACCGTGTCAACTCCCTGGCTTCAACTCGGTAATTGCAATATGTGCCGCCAAGTAAATGCTTGAAACCTAACTAGTGCAATTTAACTCATAGGTCAATTTCACTCTTTGTTTTCTCGATCGAGGCATATCAGTCTATTTGTGTAATTCAGCTCTATGATGAGGACTGTTCTATTTGCTGCAGACGATGTTTTATAGTTCTGTCTAGTACAAGAAACACGGGGTAGAAACTACTGCTCGGAATAAATATTAGAACAAATACTGTCTGCACGTTGTAATGCATACAACACGAATGAAGTATATAAACATATTGAAGGAACAGAAGGAAAAAATTTCGAGAGCCCCCACCTCGCCCTAATGTCGATGTTACTGCGATTAGCATTGAAACGCTGTGGCGACACCGCATTCATACCACAAAAAGGCTTGATGTATTGGGACCGGGCGGCCGTTGTACGCCACCACTGACGCGCTTCCGAACAGCGCCACTGCGGTGATGTTGCGAAACCTGGTGTTAAGCGTAGTAGACGGAGAGACGGTCATGGCATTGCCCGTGCTCCTCGGCTGCGGATTTGTACGCCTCATGAACTGGAAAACGGTATCTAGGACTGCTAACTCGCGAAAGAGACGCCGTTTCTATCAGCCAGGGCATGCCTACGATCTTCCATGAGCGGCAGACACAAAACACCCGGACCATTATTGGCAAGTGTGCTCTAGAGACGTAGCCCGCTGTGCCGAGCTACGGTGCAGTCCTGGAAGTAAATTTTCAGACCTCTGCCGAAGACACGACTGGTGACAAGGCGATGTCACCGTGCTCGTTGATGAGCAAGTCGCGCCGACAAAATCGCTCTGTCAAAATCCTCATGGTGCTTCTATAAATTCTCAAAAATGTTTACTTTATGTGCGCCACCCCTTCGTGCTGGAGTAGCTCCTATGGTGTTGGGCTGCTCAGCCCAACGGCGCGAGATCAAGTTCCGCCTGTGGCGGCCGCATTTCAAGGGAGGCCTAAGGCGATAACGCCCGTGCGCGATTCATTGCGTGCACGTTAAAAAGGTGATCAAAATTATTCTGGAGTCCCCCACTCATGCGTGCCTCATAATTATATTTTGATTTTAGCACGTAAAACCCCCAATTTAAAAAAAAAAGAAATGTGTGTGTTCTAGGGCAGGCGAGAGAAATTAAGGGTGCAGGAAATTTACATTAGGTAGAAACAGAAAGCATCGTAAAAGCAATATGGGTAGCTAAGTTATAACATCTCTGGTTTGAAGGAGCCTTATAAATAAATGAACACTCGGTTCTCAGGGATTTCCTTGCATTATACGTTGTTCTGCTGCTGCCCTCGATTTACTAAAATAGGCAACCTGCTTATGTTCGTCTAAAGGAATGGCCAGGTAAAGGGTGATGTGAAGGCCAACTCGAAAGTGGCTGGGTTACGTGTATGGTTAAAATAGAGCTGTTCCGGAAATGCTTGAAGCAAGTATTCGCAAGTGAGATTCTGCCGTTATGAGCACTCATTGCCAATGTCGCTAGAAAACTGCACGTTGCACCTAGCTTACTTTTGATGGAAATGAGGTTTATGGTAAGCGCACTTTGTGGAAAAACGTTCACCTTCCCCCCGTAATTAAATGCATCAGAATTAATTCCTGAACCCTAGCACATTTCTCTTTCTTTATGGGTTCTACGAGGTTGATGGTAGGTTTCTCTGGTGCACTCTGTGAACCAAACAGGAAACTTTGTGCATATATTTTTGAATACAAGGCCTTTTTAACTGAATTTACATGGGTAAAGCGTATCTGGAATCTGGGTATCTTGTAACTACTTTTAGAAATAAAGGCTTCGTTGGGTGACATGTAGGCATCATAAGAACTTCACAATATTATTAAATCATACTTCGTCATACCGAGAGTACAGATCAATAGTCAGCAACTAAGGATTGCTAAAAGACTGGTGTAAGTAGGCGTAAAAGGGTTGGGATGTGAGTGTCTGGGTTGCTGTCGCCCTCTGCTGTGACGCCGCCAAGTGCAATCTAACTTAACTGCCGCATAGATTGCCCGAGTTTAAGCCAGCCAGGCGACTATTTGTCATCGCGTCGTTTCCATGTTGATGTCCTTAAATATTAATAATCATCACCCTCATGTCTTAATGCGCACCCGCCGCCGCCCCCTGCGGGATGAAATGCGCGCACATCGAGGCACAGTTAAGTTGTGAAGGAGAAATCTCCTCGGAGAGAAGTAGAAGCGCAGCCCCGATGGCAATAAGTTATGCGGCAGTTGATGTTAACCTATGGTCAAGCTTATTCTGATTATTTGTAGCTTGCAGTGGAGGCATGTGGCGTGACATACCCATCTGCGTACACTTGCGCAGTGCGTTCTCACACTGCGTAATTATGAAAGAGGGTAAATTTCGTGAATCATTTGGGTGGAATGCATGCATCCCCGTGATCTGCGGTCTAACCAACAGTTTAGGCAGGACGCACGGAGATATTCTCAGAATGCTAGCTCTAGAGAATCTGGATTGTATTATATTCTGGTGGCGCGATATAGCACTCGAAAAGCTGCAACCTGGGTGCTTTGCGGGGAGTGATGAAAAATGACAGTGTTTAACTAGCGAAGGTGGACATGAAGAGGTTTGCGGAGCATGCATACGCAGCTTCGACAAGCACGAGCTTTTGATTTTGTTCACATCGTTGACGTGCACTGTGGGGGGCTCAAGCATGTGACCGAATTCTAAGCACGGATGGACACCGTGTATTCTGATACATCCTAGCCCAGAAAGCCACTCGAGCTATTATGCAGTACCTGAAGGCGACAGACTTTAGTGCCCTTCTATAGGTACGCGGCACCCGGATGAGTGCATAAGAAAGTTCGATGAAGACGCATGTCTTCTCTGTCTGTTTAACAGCTGAGCTGTTTACGCCGGGTGTAATGTGTCTGCTGCATAAAAAAAACCCTTCGCCGAGTGATGAGTGCCTCGCCATTGCAACCGGGCGCAGCTGGTATGACGTCACGCATTGCCGCCGCCCAGCCGCGCCTAGCGATGACGTCGCTGCGCAACACTTGTGCACGCTTACGCCCAGCTCTACCTAGCTGCGCGAAGCTCTTCTCTGCGCGCCAAGCCTTGACGTCATTGCGCACCACGTGATCGACTGCTACAATAGCTCATCGTGTCGCCGTGCCAAAAAAAAAGAAACAAGGCGGCGACACGAGTAGCTGTATGTAAAGGCTCACCTCCGTGTCGCGGATACGAGTTTGGTGGCGCCATGGGTAGACCCAAGAAAGTACACACACCTGAGGAAGAAGCTGCGCAAAGAGAACAGCGCCTCCAAGCCAAGTCGGAAAACAATCGTCGACGCAGAGCGAAAGCAGAATACCGGGCTAACGAGGAAGCTAAACGATGTCGAAACCATCGAATACCAGAAAATGCAGCTCCCCTGCGCCTTCAGCCTTGCAACAGCAAAGCCATGCAAAGCTAGTCGCCGTTTCTTTTTTTTTATCGCCTCTCTGTCACCCTCTCCTCGTGTAAGGTGGCAAACTGGACAAGCTCTAGTTAACCCTCCCTGCCTTTCCTTCCTATTTTCTCTCTCTCTCATTCTATCATGCAGCATCTAAAACGTTCACATCAAAACAAAGAACAAGCAACAATGCGGTAAAGTTCTGCCGCAGTACGAAGAAAAAACGAAGCACGCGACCGCGCTGAAGCAGAGGCTCGGGCAGATCATTCAACTTTACTCGTCATTCAGACACTAACGAGAAGCGGCGCCATGGTATGTCCTCACCCCAAATATTAGAGCATGGTGAGAATGAGCACAGACCCAGACTGTTGCACCTGGCTGTCATTTTCTTCAAGAACATCTCAGTGGACGAAGCTATTTCTTGCATAAAACCACACACATCGCTGCATTTCTGTAGGAACTATTATTTGGGTAGGACGTTACTACAAACGTTGATGAAAAAAAGAAGTTTTAGCTATGGGAATCCTTGCCTTTTCTCTTCGTTCGTGTTGCTCTATCTATAGGCCACTGCGAAGCGACGATGGCGTTCTCCTAATGACAACGAGATCGAGAGTACAGTTGTCCGAAAGAGCGTCTGCATTCCGATGTTAGCGGTTGGCTAAAGCGCTCGTGGACCGTGCTATTGGTGCCGGTAAGAAACGCAGATGGTCAAAATCAGTCAGGATCCCTCATCTACAGCGCCTCTCGTAGCCTACCGCGCAATTTCACAAATCTTTCACCTCCCCTCCTGAACACCCTCTCGCACATGATATAGTATCCCCTAGCCTTTCTTTTCTGCACACGTACGCATGCTCTTGCAATTAAAAAGGCTCAGCAACCATACCTTAAGTGGGTTTCTATATACTCGTCTTATTCTCTGGAAGTAAGGCTGGGTGTAAAATTAGTTCATAAAATAGATACATATATATGCATATATAGTAAACTTATAACTACCCCCATGCTTTGGGAATAATAAAAGCATATGGAAACCCACTGAACGTATGGCTGCTGAGCCCTTTTCATTAAAAGAGCTTGGATATGCGTGCAGAAGAGAGCCATTACATGTTTTCGCGCATGAAACGCCACATCAGTGCTTAAAATGAGCCACTCATCACACCAGCTAAAAGAACTTGTCGAAATAATCTACGAATATTACAGTGTTTAACACAGTGCACTAGCTCTACCCCCCTAAACACACGTCTATCGCACAATGAAGGAAGCCTCTCTAACCCATTGATTGTGACGGCAGTAAAGAACTATACGTGTACACCTGACTATAAATAGAGCTGTGATCTGACACTCGATATCCTTTGACTGAGCAGCTCATTCAAAGTCAGATTTTGTTTTAAAGAAAGAGGCTGTGTTGAGTTTGAGTGCGCGATTCTTTGAGCTTCAGCGAGTGCATACCATGAATACGCAAGTCTGACTGAATCTGCAATTCTCCCTAATAAAATCTTTTAGGAAAATATCGGTGTTTCAAGAAAATTGTGATCTTCGGGAAATGCCGTCAACTCAGCAGTAACGAGATATAGAATATATGTTTCTGTATATCGTTAGAACAGGCCAGAATGTCTTAAAACTAAGACGCACTACGACAATTTTCAGTCAAGTCTTTCCTATTTCTCTCGGAACATTTATTTAGAAAAGACATGATATGTTACCCTGAACACAACTGGAGTCGTTAATACTATGGGAGAATGCACCGGACACTTACATCTTGAAAACATATGACGTGATCTCACCGCCCCTTTGCCGGATGGTCTATTGAAATTAGAGCCACGCTTGTCGTAGAGTTATTTACGTGCTTTCTTGTGATACAAGAGTAGCCTACTGATTAGATTAGTTGAACCAAGACTCGCAGTATTATTGGTCATTCCGGCGTCTCTAAACGTTCCGGTACCATTCAGTACCCGAAATTACCTAACTCATAGGTGCTTTGGGCCGCTATGTACAGAATGCAGTTTCCGGTTGACAATTTTCTTCACATAATTATGTCCAGTGCCCCATTGGCAATTTACTGCCAGTTTCCGTGTTATCCTACTTTTTTTACGGCGTCCCTCTCTATTTCTTTCCATCAACTTATCTATATAAAACTAGCATTGACATAGACGAACACCAGTGCAATATGTTTTATATCTTGATCCAGAGTGCTTGATCCAGAGTGCTGACTCAGCTCTGAGCTGGCAGTCCTTGCTGTTGTCGTGTTGGTTCACCGCAGTTTTCCGACCCGCCAAAGCCGTCGCGCTAATCGTGCCGGTCACTCCACACCATGCGAGTTCTTTTCGTGCCTCCTGGCACTCACGCGCTGGGTGAACCCGTCACCGCAGATGCGACACGCGTACGGCCTCTCTCCGGTGTGCGAGAGCATGTGCCTCTGCATCACGTCTTTCCTGGCGAAGCCCGCCCAGCACTCCGGACACACGAAGTTCTCCGCGTCTCCCAAGTGGGTCCTTCGGTGGCGGGAGAGGTGGGACGAGTTCGAGAAGCGGCGGCCGCAATCGGTGCACTCGTACCCGGTCCTGGCGTGGATCCTCACGTGCGAGGTGCGCGCGTTTCGCCGAAGGAAGCTCCTCTTGCAGATGTCGCACACAAAGGGCGGCTGCTCCTTGGTCTCCCCTTGAGAACTCGACCTGCAAATGTGGGAAGCATAAGAGAATTAATTTGCTCCTCAGGAGATATTCCAACAGCCGGGAAAAAATACAATGCTCTATGGCATTGTAAAAGCACTTAAGAGGATGTCTTCCATACTGTGACGTAATTGCGAAACATTTCAACCTCGCATATATAAGCAGACGGGCGCGTGTTCAGCTAGGGACAGTCACAGGAGGCAGCGGTGAACTTCTAATGCATAGCATTTTAATCCGGGTCGTCTAGAATTTTTCGTATGTATCTTTACGTTGCAGTGGGCCGATCCTGCAGTCAAGGCAAGATAGCGAGTAAACATAAAGAGACACTGGTTTGTTCTCCTGATTAGTCATCGCTTCTCCAAGATTAGCTGTACGCCATCGCAGACACCATTATAGACAAGCTCCGCCCTCAGCGGCCCGAATCCAGGGAGTGTCCTAGTGCGAGATAAATTTTATCCCCTGATGTCTCTTGATTACCCTGGAAATCCTGTGCCGCATGCTTCCCTATAATCTAAAATGTTATCCTGACGCCTCCATTCCCTGGTATTCTTTATTTTCGCATGCTAAATGATTTCTGGGCCAGATCACGCGGCAAGCGGGAAGTCCTCCCTGCGGAAAGAGGCACGATGAACAAGTGGGACTCCCAGAGAGAAAAAAAAAAAAAACGGTGGCCCCTTTTGGGACGTACTCTATCAGACCTCGTGTCTGAAGGCACAGAAAGGTTCGTTTTTGAAAAAAATAATAACGCAGTTTAATGCGTGTATTTGCTGCGGTGAGGATTTTCAAGCGAAACTTCAGCATACCCTCCAGGACTGAACGTGACTACTTCTGCTATCGGGCGGAATAGCGCATACACAGGAAATACAGAAATGCGTGCCAAATCCTGAAACCGAACCTCCATCCTTCGTCTCAAGAGCCCGATGCTTATACCATTAGGCCTCAGTTGTGTTTCTTCATACTTGTCCCTTAACACATTGGAAACCTAATTTGGCAACAATCGCACACAGACGTCTCGTGCAAATGCCAAATAATCCTCTAATACTTTTTGGTGCGTGCGTATGATCGCTTACGACGTGTGAGCGAGAGCAGACCAGTGGAAAAGCACATCAGTGCGCCGGTACCTTCGGCCACAGTCGCTGCAATAGAACGGGCAAACGATAGTCAACCTTAACACTGTCGCTCGAGTCATACTTCTTTCGGCATACACCTATCCTCACCATTCTTTTCTCCAAGGACATTAAACATCGCTACCGTCTTGGCGACATTATTGCGCAGACATGTCACGGTGTGCTCTCGCACGAAGTGCTGTTTACCTTTCGGCATGGCTTGTGAACGGTGTAATTTATATACATAAATGTTGCCGGCGATTACACGTTGCAAAACAGGGCAATTGTACACATCGCGTTTGGTCATGTAAACGCTTCAGGAGCGCTTAGCTTCGCATTGATTTGTGTTTGATGTGCATATTTTAGGCACCGTTTCTCGTTTCGCGGCGTGATTCCGTGGAGAACAGAGCTTTGCACAAGCACATACGTAGGCTTAGTACAGTTGAGGCTACACATTAAGTCGATTCGCGCACACTGGCGGTACACATGCGTGCCGTTCTATGTGTCCGCATTGCGGCAACACTGTCGCAGCAGCCATCAGCAGCAGCGACGGTCAGCATTGTCTGTTAAGGTTCGCCAAGTAAGGTTAGCTCAAAAAAACTACAAATGAAAGCATGCCGTAATATGCTGACGTCTAGATGCGTGAAATTTGGGGGTATTTTTCACAGGAACAAAGGCTTCCCGCACGACGCCTTTACCACCACGAGTTGTATCAACCAGGCACGTAGGACAATGGCAATGTTGGTCTGAATGCTCACGCTTTCCTAATGAACTATGTTGGTCACCCTGTGTAACGGCTTACCCACTCTGCGATGACAGCTGGCTCTTTTGATTCCTTCGTGCATGCCCGTATCGTCGGTGCCTGTTCAGGAAGTCTAGCGTCGAGAAGGAAGCAGGGCACATGTCGCAGTTGAACACCGAATTGGAAGTGCTAGGCACTATTTCTTCACCTGAAATAGATTATGCGGTTGAGGCCACTCAGAATCTTGCCTGTCAACTCTTTCAAACAGCGATCCTAAGACTGTCAGTCACAATCGCTGCTATTTTCCCGAGCTACATTTACCTCGATCCGCCACTGCTTCCTCGTTAAGCAATAAAGTAAGGCTTCATTATTTACGCGGGCAAACGTTAGAGAGAATATAAGGCTGCGAAATAATTTTAATCAGTGCTACTGGTCGAGTAAGAGAACGCACACTGCCGTATACAACTCATGCGAATATTAGCAGTACGCTGGATGCGCTCTGTAGTGATGCAGCCAGCGTACTCTACATCAGGGTTTAACGCATGTTCGCTGGCAACGACTAACGTCTTGTGGCTTTATCACACACAATCTGTGCGATCATCCGCATAGAGGTAAGGTTGCTTTCATTATACGAGCAGATTGAATCCTTGGTTGACTTAAAGAGCTTGTTTGGTGTAGCGGTGAGATGAAGTTTATTGAACCTGCGTAGGTGTGTTGGTGTGCGGAATCAAGGGCCAACTGTTGAGCAGAGGAGAGAGTGCAGATGATTTTATTTGCGGGATTGAGTGATATTAAGAGGAGGCAGGGATGGGGGGCAGATAATGTCTCGATGATTACCATAGAGCTAATACAGAAATTGCCTACAGTTCATATGACAAAGATACATTAGATGAAGGGAAGTTTGACACATATGAGACAGAGGAGCTGTCTGGCCAACATTTGTTGAGGAGCACGGCACTTCTTTTGCATGGTGAAAGGAGTGCTGCCGTAATTATTTTCCTCTAACATGAATCTTAGTCCCCATCAAAACGCCATAAGGTATAAGCATAAACTCTGCTGCAACAAAAAAATTATGTAGCATATTTATTTCTCGTCGTACGTGTTTCCATTCTTGAAGTGACTTTTTCTAGCTTGTAACGCTTCCAGTATCTTTCCAGTGGCACTTCCAGTTCATTCTTGTACTACAGCTAGGCTTGTGGGGCGCAGCATATAATCAGCTGTAGCGGCAGTCAGTCGTGTGATCGTTCATGATACACCTTTGCTCTTAGTCGCTATTACAAAATTTGGTCGTAATATATATATATATATATATATATATATATATATTATATTATAACATAAAACCAACCGACAATGAAGCCAACAGAAGCATCGGGGAAATTACCTGTGGCTGAAATTGACTTGTAAAAAATAATAAAGACAAGGGACATCAAAGTGGACAAGATAACTTGTCGCCGGTGCGAGTCGAACCCACACCAACCGCATTGCGCGTGTTGCAAAACTCATTGTGCTACGGCGACGGCTATCAATTCGTCCACTAACTTAGGTTTACGAGATCTGGCCCTCTGAGTGTTAGCCAGCGCCACTCAGGGCAAATGTGGGCGGATGTGGAAAAGCCTTGATTGCCCGATGGCGTCACGTAACACGTGCGCTTAGGTGAGCACCAGCCTCCATTATATATATATATATATATATATATATATATATATATATATATAATGAGAAGAAGGGAAACCGAGGGGCCCAAGTTTTATCAGTCACAGCATGACAGGGTTCTTCCGCATGGCGCCTCTGCAAATAACCACCACAGAAGTTTCTAGCTACGTTTGACAGCGATGAAAACACACTCAAGAGATTACCCCTGGAACAATGCGCGTACCCAAAAAAGCATTCAAAGCAGTGAGCTTGCGTCTTATCATTACGTGTATACGTGCAAGTGCTCAAAACACTTTGCAGTGTGAGCGTTGTTTGCTACGCTGTTTACTTCAGCTGTGCACACGCACTACATTTGTTATCCGAGAGGCGTCATCGCTCACAATACCTTTTATGGGCTGATCAATTTCCTTTATTTATTTTCCCTATTTCCATGCACAAGGAGTCCAAGCCAGACAAAATCGAAGTGCAAAGCGTATCGCAGATCGAACATCTTAGTCACGCCCATGTTCCGCATGACACAGGTTTTGTGTAAACAGGAAAGTGCAGGTAACCTTGCCAAAACGTGTGCCCCCTGCACTGAACAGAATTTTGCTCTGCGTGCACGCGTTCACTATAGCCGATCACGGCTCCTCTCGTCGGTACAGAGTGCTAGCATGCCATGCGGTCGAAGCTCACGCGATTTAATAAAAATGATGGAGGCTTACATATTTCCTTGCGCTGATTACAGACAAGGCAAGACAAGAAACTTTAAGAGAAGCCTGAAAAAGTGCAGCAATGACTTTTTGAAAAAAATCACCGCATATCCACGACGTGAATGATGATGAGTGGGCGAAGCACCGTGGCATCATTCGGGTAAACCCGAGCTACGGACGAGAGAGAGTAAGAGAGCGCGCGTCGGGAACGAAAGCTCTTGTGGACAGCAGCGCCCCTAGCTACGGACAAGAGAGTGAGAGCGCGCGTCGGGAACGAGAAAGAGAGCGCCCGTCGGTAATGAACGCCCTTGTGCACCGCAGCGCCCCTAGCTACGGATGATAGAGAAAGCGCGCGTCGGGAACGAGAGAGAAAGAGAGCGCGCGTCGGGAACGAACGCCCTTGTGCAACGCAGCGCCCCTAGCTACGGACGAGAGAGAGAGAGAGAGAGCGCGCGCGCGTCGGGAACGAGAGAGAATGAGAAATAGAGCACAGCTGCGCCTCTAGCGGGAGCGGCGAGTACAACGGCGCGAAGGGGGACAAGGCTCGACTCAAAGGAGCTTCGCCCCTAAAAATATTCGCATTGCGGCACACTTTAATGAAAATGACGTTAAACGCGTAAACGATGAGCAACACGAGAACAAGGAGCCAACGTTTCGACAAGTGGACTTGTCTTCTTCAAGGCGACATATGCTATCCTCGGCACAGTATATATAGACCGGGTTCTACTAAAAGGGAGGGAAGGTAAGGCGGGTGGGTGAGGTAATGAGTCAGAGTGTATTAGCGGAGAGGGTGTAGAATTGAAAAAAAAAAGGTAATGCGCTACTGATAGTCGGTATAGAGGAATTTTAGGCAGCGCCGTGTGTTAGCCGATTGACGTGTCATTGTAGGTTCCTCTTTTCGTGGAAGGGGCCTGGACGACGGGGAGGACGACTTGATAATATTGGGTGATATTTTCGTGGGATGTTGTTTATGTTCGCGAGGGCATTAGAATACTTTGTTATAAAGGCTGGTGGTCTATCAAAATCTGGTGTAGGTTTTTTCTTAGCCAATGCTGTCTGCTTCTCTAATCTTGACGCGACATCATAAGCCAAGTCGAGAGGAATTTGTGGATGGTTTGGTTGCGCTAGCGTTACTTTAAGGTCATTTAGGTGGTGGCTATAATCGTTGTCTTCACTACAGGCTCTTCTTCTTCATCTTGCTTGTCCGACAAAAATTCTTCGCTTGCAGTGTCGCCGAGGAGAACACAAGTGCGCTTGTCGAAGCGTTGGCTCCAGCTCTTACCTTGTTCTCGTGTTCCTCATCGTCTTGAATTTCCATCTCCTGCATTCTCCGTGTTTTCCCTGGTTAAACACGTAAATGGTACAGGTGCTGTGTCAGCTCACTGCCCAGACACCAGCCGCAGCCTCATAGCAATGGTATGGCAGTGTTATTTCTGTTATGCGCTGGAAACAGCCCCCATTTGAAGGAACATCATCACAATTTGACGGTTGCGAGCGCCTGAGTAAATGTTATTGTTATAGCATTTATAGGTGACACGAGGCGTTTTCGCCTATTTAAAGAAATATGTGTGTGATATAAAGATGTTCTTTGAAGAGAACTCAAGAACACATGATGCTTTCGGTCATCACTGTGGTATCAAGGTATCGGTGGTGCATGTGCTGCCTGCACGTGGAAAGTTGAAACCCTGAGATGCGAGAGATGCGCCACGGTCGATTCCAATGGATCACGAAGGTTGGGGCGAAGAGCGGTCCAGACCCAATTGCCACTTATATAACAAAGGCGGTTATGGGAGCAGCTATCGAAGCGCGACTAGGTGAGGAGGAAACAAAGACTGCTAAATGAAAAACATTTGTAATTAAGATCAAGACACAACCTGACTTCATTTACCGTAAATAAAATTTCTAATCAAATTTAAATACATGCCGAGAGGAAAAAAGTTACAACTCTCTATCCATTTATCATTAGTAATGCACATTACTCTTTCAACGCCGGACACAAAAAGGGCCGTTCACTCAGCTATTAGTTGAAATGCAATCCAGCTCCTGCAGTGTTGAGAAAGGTGCACCCGTTAGTTGAACTGCTACTATATACACGCTACCCTAACATGTTGGATTGTTTGCTTGCTGCTAACTTTTGTCCGCATTATGGTGTCGTGGTGTCTGCGAGTTGTCTTTCATCGTCGCCCAACGCGTTCAGTTAAAAGTATGTACTGACCGCCAGATAATTATTCACTTCGCTGTCTACGTTCGGCAGCGCTGGCCGACGGACTTGGAGTCCAACGAGGCGGCCAGCACTGACCAATCAAGGCTTTCTTCGGCGCGCAAAGAAATGACGTTCAGGGCGTGGGCGCGGTTACGACAGCTGTATGACTGGAGTTCTGCATCATTGCTTTCCGCGCTAAATGTTCGGAACGGCCATAGGGTCGAATTGCGGAGCATTTGAAGATATTGCTCAAACGACAGGCCGTATCAATAATTTTCGGGCCTTTTACAGCAAAAAATGAAGTGACTTCTATTTTTAACGACTATGACGTCACTTTTTTGTTCAGCCGAAAGTGCTTTCTCGTCACAGAGATGGAGCTATGCCCCATAAACCACCGATGGACCGCCATGTTTTGAGCGTCTACCAGGTACATTTACCTTCGATCCGCAATGCGGTTGGCTGCAAAAACGACAAAGCCTCAGCGGACTCACCCTCACGCTCCATTCAGTCAACTCTATGAAGCCCACGCAGCGTTCTGCATTCTGCTGCATGAATGACCATTGTGCGCACAGACACTGGCGTTCCCGCAGAGCATCATCATCATCAGCAGCAGCAGCAGCCTATTTTTTTTATGTCCACTGCAGGACGAAGGCCTATCCTTGCGATCTCCAATTACCCCTGTCTTGCGCTAGCTGATCCTGCAGGGCAGCATAACAGGCCATTATTCACACAATTACCGAGCGGAATGGACTGTTCTTCACGCGACGAACGCTGGTCAATTTATTTCAGTTAATATCGTGTTGCACTGCGATTCCAACAAAGCCGGTGGTGGTGCTCCTCGTCTGGCCAGCATTGCGAAGCGCTCAGTAGCTACCAGGGCGATGTTTCTGGTGCGCAGAAGCAGTAGCCCCGTGCGCTGTGTCGTACCAACATGTCATTCCTGCGTGTTTTATTGCGATAGCAATTATATGGACACTTCTACCGGATTTCTGCCGTCGTCGTCGCCGTGAGGTTCCATATGGATTTCAAGGGCGATAAACAAAATGTCACAGTTTCGCCCTAAGGGCGAAGCAATGAATGCGATAGCAACACAGCAATGTCATACGAAGTAAGGTGAGCGGCTTTGGTAGCAATATGAATTGTAGTAAACATGAGCTGATTAAGTAAGCAGGTGTGCTGCGGCGTAAGTAGACCGACATGAAGAGAGACTCGATGACCACGAGGAGGCGCGTGTGAAACGGTGGTGTTGATGAGAAGCGCGTGCGAAGGGACACACCTGTAGCGCTGCACTGCCAACCCGGGCAGCATTGCATGTGTAGCGTGCGTTGGAAAATGTGGCCCGACTATTACTAACTGATTGAGCAAGCGTGGTGTGAGCGCGCACAAACAAACATGAATAGATCACACTGAATGACTGCAGACAACGACTGTCAAAACGCTGGCAGCAAGCGCATATATACGCCGCAGCAGCGGGCGAAGGTACGTGCGGTCTATCGCTTCAACGGAAACTGAGCGGCGAATGCACGGCGCATAAAGGTCAGAGCCGTGTGGAGATAAGAGACGGTGCGGACGAGCGACGAGCGCGGTTATGGGCAGCGTAGAAGTGCCCCCCCCCCCCCCCCGCGCTCCCTCCGGCGCTGGCTTCCCGCTTCCTTGCTTGCGTGTGGGTGATTGAGTGCGTTCGCTCTCCGTGATAGCGCGCGTCCCCGCACGCTTCCGCTCGGGCATACGGCGCGCGGCGAAGATTTTATCTATAGGGAACCTCACGGCGACGGCGACGACGACGGCGACGGCAGAAATCCGGTAGAAGTGTCCATATAATTGCTATCGCAATAAAATTGTCGCCGCGCGCCGTATGCGCGAGCGCAAGCGCGCAAGGGACGCGCGCTATCACGCAGGGCAACCCCCCCCCCCCCCGCGCGCGCTATCACGGACAGCGAACGCTCGGCGGAAAGAAAACGTGACCGTCGCGCGAAAGACCGTGGGGGTATGGGAGGGAGGGAGGGAGGGAGGCGGGGCGCCGCTGTGCTCCAGCACCAAAGGCGTATCTTGCCACTCAATCTCCCACGCGAAAGCAACAAAGCGGGAAGAGGGGGGAGGGGGGGGGGCAGCTTCTCCTCTGCCACCAAATTCTCCTTTGCGCTTTGCCCGGGGAGGCTGGTCGTCCGCACCGTCTCTTATCTCCACACGGCTCTGACCTTTGTATGCGCTGTGCATTCACCGCTCAGTTTCCGTTGAAGCGATAGACCGCACGAACCTGCCCTTGCTGCCAGCGTTTTGACAGTCGTTGGCTGCGGTCAGTCAGTGTGATCTCTTCATGTTTGCTTGTGCGCGCTGACACCACGATTGTTAATTCAGTTAGTAAGCCAATGTGTCCAAGTTTATGCAGCCGATAAAACTACTATCCCTACCCCGAATAGCTCTCTACTAATTTGCTATGGCAATCGATGCTTCGCCTTTCGGGCGAAACTGCGACATTTTTTAGAACAATGTTTGAAGGACTTCAGCACACCGCTTAGCCCAGCTGTCGTTTGCAGTTCAACCGCCTTCAGGCGAAACTGCCCAATTTCATTTAAACAAGATGCAGCTATTTGACGTGCTTGCTCAGTATTTCTAAGGTTTTAATATTCTGTTAATTACAAACATATCTCGTCAAAGGACCTAAACATTCTCGACTCCACAGAAATTCAGCGTATGCAGTAGACAACTTTGTGAATATATATCATCATCAGCCTATGTTTATATCCACTGCAGGGCGCAGATCTCTCCCTGTGCTCTCGAATTACACCTGTCTTGCGCTAGCTCATTTATATATATATATATATATATATATATGGTTTGTGGTCTTACGTTCTAAAACCACGATTTTATAGGAGGCATGCCATGGTGGCAAACTCCGCATAAATTTTTGCCCCACCTGGGGTTCTGTTACTGTGCACCGAATGCCCAGTACATGCCAATTTTGCATTTCGCCAAAATCCTGATGCGGCTGCCGCGGCTGTTATTTGACCCTGCGACCTCGTGCTTATCAGCGCAACGCCAAAACAACTACGTCATCACTGGCGGGTTGCTATGTGAAGCACCTGTACTCTCGGTATCGAAAGAAATGGGAATAGAGGTGAGTGCGACCCAAGCATCACTGAACGTACCGTGCGCGTCGTGGGCGACTTATTGCTGTTGATCAGGACGCGACTTCAGTTTGCACATTAGAGTTTGCTGAATGCACGCGTGACTAGAGTTTGCACTCAGAGCGGGAATTATCGCTAAATGCGATGGTGTCTGCTCTACTGTGAAAGCGTTGTATATATATATTTTTTCGATGCCTGTTTTCTCTCTTCGCCTCTCTAGCATGGATTCAACTACGTGTCTATTGTTTACACTACTTCGGACACAGCATTTCGCCGTCAGGTTTTCACAGCGTAGCTGTTAAGGGCTCACCTTTCGATCGTCGCGTCCGGCAATATAAAAAACTCTCATTGGCCGTACGCTGTATGTGCGAGTGAAAGTGAGCGAGGGCGAGGGACGCGCGCTTTCGCGGGAAGCGAACACACGGCGGAGAGAGAGATTGTGGTTGTGAAGAGGAAGAGGCGCTCTTCACAACCACAATCTCTCTTTCCGCCGTGCGTTCGCTCCCCGCGAGAGCGCGCGTCCCTCGCCCTCGCTCGCTTTCACCCGCACATACAGCGTACGGCCAATTAGCGTTTTTTTTTTTCTATTGCCGGATGCGACGATCCGAGAGCAAACGCGACTTCCCAGTGGAAGGGGAGTGGTGGGCGAGTAGGGCATCGAGGCACTCTAGACTGTGCGTGTGCGTGCCCGATCCCCACTGCGGCGCCTGCGCGCAGCCCTGCCGGCCTCTGGCGCCGACTCTCTCTGAGCTCTCGCCCACCTCTCGCCTAAGACAACGGCGTTTAGCCGTTCGTCACGTAGCCAGCGTTTTGACAGCGGTGGTTTGCGGTCACACAAACAACGTGCACAACTGTTGTCGACGGCGGCGCCGTTTTGCCCGCGTTCGCACCGAACGCGCGCGGCGTTGATGACGTTTTTATGAAGAATGTGCCAACCTTTGCCGTACACCCTATGGCGGTGTACCGTAGCGACCATAAGGCCATGGTCCCTATGGTCACTAAATAAATGAAAACCGCCGGATCATATAAGTATACTTCTCATTCTTTAATACTTGAAATAATCAATTACCCCATCACATCTTAATAGTCATAATTGAAAATACATCATTTCCACCATAGTACAGTTTCGCTGGTCTTCCGTCTCCACCCCAGTGAAAGGGCTGACAGTTTTTAACACGAAAGTGTTTTATGCCGGGGTCCACCAAGACTTCACTGACGTATTTCCGTCACGGAAATACGTCATAGAACATAATACAAAGAAAGAAACCAGAAGAAAAAGTTCCACAAACATGCAAAATTTGGAAATCGAACCCACGACCTCTCGGTCCGCGACGATAGATCGCCGAGCGTTTAACCCATTGCGCCACAAACGCATTTGCAGAGAGCTACACAGACGCGCCTTATATATCTAACACTCCTCCGTGTACCCGCGCTCTTGCTCGGGGCGGTGCCGCCGCCTACGAGCAGAAAAGAGAAGTACTGCATTATGACACTAACGCGCACCGACAGTGAACGCTTCGGTGGTCTCAGCACTACGACGCCTCGATGCCAGCATTCGAAGGGACGCTGACATCAAGAAGCACTACCAACGCCACCTAGGTGGCGTTCACCGTACTCAGCACAGCGGAGCGTGGCCTCCGCAATTAGCTCTGAAAATGTTTCTGAAGTTGATCGCGGAGGCGGCAATTACGACGCGCTGTACGCGCTGATTTGACTCGGTGACGATTCAGTTACGTGCTTTGTCTTGCGCGTTGTATTAGTGTGTCAGTTACGTGCTTCGTCTTTCGCTGTTGTGCTAGCGTGTGCAGCGTAGTGCAGCTTCCATATGCACGACGGTTGCTCATGGTCATCGACGTTGGTAGTCGTGATGGAGGAGACGTGCCACCAGGCTGTCAGCGTGGGTGCATCAACGCCTAAGGGCGCTTTAGCCACAAAACACCAATAGACATTATATATCAATGTGCAATAAACATTACACTACTTCTGTGAAGACACGTTTCACTTTCGTGTTTTATACCGATTCCTATATAAGAGGGATCAACCACATTTTTTTTTCACTTGAAGTAAGCATGTGCCTTGCCCTGAGCGCATCCGCGAAATGTGCACTGTTCAATCGAGTATTGAAACATGTGTGAGCAACCGGTGCTCGCACTGTAGTGCTACGTCAACTATAGTGGTTTACATAGAATGTCATTCTGACTCGGAACGTATAATCAGTGGACATTTTGTCTAATATTCATAATCATGCAAGAAACCACGAAATAGTATACGGGTGGTTTTAGCCATGTCCAAAGCACACATACCTGTTAATTAATACAACACCACATGATAATAAGCGGCTTCCTTACGAGGGTGTGGTACCTGAGATGCCTTATTGTCACATAGGTGCTACATAGGAACCCGCCAAATCGCGCAGGGTAACCAAATAACTGCATACACGTTTAAAAGAATCCTTCTGCAGATGCAGTCGCAGAGCATTCTTCATACACTTTCTATTCTCTTGACTAGGAAAATGAGCGCATAAATGGTATTCAGGCCATTACGATGGCACCCCTTCACCTGTGCTGACTACATGCCGAAGCAGCACGAAAGACGGTGAACAGCACTCACAGCATCCTGCCACATGCATAGGCAAGCTACCTGAGCCGGTATTTTAAAATTTATATTTCCCGTACACTTATACTCATGCCATTTTTGACTATCGCGGACTGTTGCAGCGCAAGCATGGGAACATTTCGCTGATAATGCAATCTGTGGCACGAGCTGGGCGCACTGAGTTCAAACAATGGTGCTGTATATCCCGCTGCAATATACTCAGCTACAAGTTTCTGTAAACTTGTTTTGCGATACCGCTGCAGGAGCGTCACTTGCATCGCCGCCTCTGCAGCTGTCCACTTCGTGTGGCTGTGAAGGCAGCGACGCGACTTGTCGCGGCTTTCTTTCTCAGTATCCTTCCCGTTGCTGTTCAGAATATGTGTCACCTCAACCCAGCACAGTAACCGCGAAGCCTAACGGCGTTTCATTCAGCTGCTTCGATTAAGAAAATATTGCAAAAATAGTTTACACACGTAGTCATGCAAATTATTCACGCAACATCCACAATGTCTGCGTTAATCTATACAACCAATTCTATTCTTGAAAATCATCATCATCATCATCTTTAGCCTATATTTATGTCTACTGTTTATATTTATGTGTTATGGTAAACAGTTTTCAGGATGGAGGAGTAGGTATATTCAGTAGTTATAAGAAATAACGCGATACACCTTGTAAATCTTTATAACTAAATACAACTTGGGGACAATGGTAAGAGTGTTATGAAATCGAGCGGGAGGCATCGCTACAAAGTCGCGGTCCTAGTGTTCATTGCGCAAAAGTAGCACGTGGGCCACGAAGACGTAATGCAGCGCATCGGACTGTATTATACACCACGGGACCAAGAATGTAAGCACATGACAATGAGGTCGCACAAGCACTTTTTTTTCTCTGCATCTTGGCCGAGGAGCAATGACATCGCCGCAGCGAAGAGAAGCAATCTTGACACCGCGCTCATCATCATGTTATCCACGGAGTGGTTGCTCTGCAAGCTGCATTGATGCGCGCAAACTGATGCGCGCAAACATAACAAGAGCGCTGTAAAACGCGTCTCGTAGCGGCTACAGCTAAGAAAAATCCAGCGTATACTTACTTGTTTCGACGGTCACACTGCATGTGTCCGTCGCAGCGACGCAAGACATGTTGGGGTAGCTGGTCTCTTTGTCCGATAGGCGTCGGCGCAGCTCATGCGAACCTTGCACGGACGACATGCTGACATGCGTGAGGTTGCGGACCTGCTTCCTCCTCGGGTTCCAACGCAGAACAGATGGGGCTCTTCTTCTTCCTCGCCGATCGTGTCATATGGCCGCAGTGGGACATCTCTCATTGCTGGGCTTTTTCTTCTTTTCTCTGTATTTTTTTTTGTTCTTTTTGCACATTCCCGATTCTCGGAACGCGTCACCGTTAAGAGACATTATCATCACTATTATCGATGCGGTGCAATATAATCAGCGCGGTCCTGCACGCAATGGCCACTGCAAAGTTATTCTGGAGTACAATTTAGAGTGGCGTCACATCTGACCAGGGTTTCTTCTTGAGTTGCCTAATAAGAATAACCTAAGTAAAACAGTTCCTTATAACTGTCCTTTTCAACTAGTGCGCCGATTTGTACGTTTTACTACGTGTAATGCAGCTAAAATGTGAAAACTATTACGCATGCATTCTTTATCAATGCGCGTATTCGAAGGTAAGTTGCCACAATGACCAATTACTTAGAGCACGTCATAGTTGTTGCACTTCAGATATCACGGACGAAACTTCAACTACAGGTTAAACTCAATCTACCGAAGCCCGATTTTACGAAGTCTACGATTTTATGATCCAACAAAGAAAAATCCATCCCCCGGCAGGTACCTAAAGGGTTCGACGTTGTCATCAACCCGAATGAACGGAACTAATTGCCACCAAACCCGATTTAGCGAAGTCTCCTGAAATAACTGAGTAAAAAAAGTCGTGATTTCTTTCTAATTTTTACACAGACGGGTTCTTCTTCGGGCCTGCGGCCTAACGCTCTCGCTTTAAAACATCTACGCGGCCTAATTAGGGCCATAACCTTATTTTGACGAAGCTGCACGCAGCGCCCCCTGCAGTCGGTACCAGACGGCACAAGGAGCGGCGGTGGTTGCTTTCGTGATTTCATGGTTTACTCGACAGATGGCACTCATCGTCTTCTCATGACTTCCTTTCTCGGCCTGCTCGCACAATCACTACATTCGTTCTCTGCGTCTTTGTATATCGGCAACCTGTCATAGCTTCGCGTGACCGTCTACATGGCTTGCATCTTACATCGCACAACCAATTCGGGCAGCTTGGGGACTTTCACAAGGGCGGGCGTGAGTTAGTAGCAAATACAATGCCGCGATAGCTTTTGGGTGTTGCTATGATACAATTTCAAATTCCGTAGGACCGAAAAATCCCTTTCTCGATTTTACGAACTTCCGATTTAACAGAATAATTCGAACGTGACCATCACTTCGATTAATTCGAGTGTCAACTGTATTTCAAAGGCAATAAATGCTACTGTGAAAATCGCAAACAAACTAAAGTGACACGCGTTCATTTTTCTGGGCGCTAATTTTGTAGCGTTCTTTCCGCTAGATTCAGTGTCATTCTTAACAACCACCGTTCATGACCGGCTGATCTCACCGATAACGCAAGCGGGGTGTCAGTCTGATCACTCAAAAAGCTCAACAAGCAGTAATAGAAGAGGAAATACCAATGCTATAAAATGGCTGCGCTGGTGAGTTTCGAAGTTTCGAGAAAACTGCTTCTTCTTGCGCGAAAGCACTACTAGCCTACCAACCTGGATTTCACCTCTGTCTCTTTGAAGCCTCTTCTTCTATGCCCGCGAAACGATCGGCTCAGCCTCCAGTCGCCTCGGACGGCGCCCACGTGCGCCGCCGAGCGTGGGTGTCGTCACCGTTCTACTCTGGGTGGAACAAGCGGCCACGAGCGCCCACCTAGGCCGCAAGACTCCCCTAGGCTCCGGGAGAAGGGTAGGGAGGGGGGGGGGGGGGGGAGGGGCGTTTTAAGCCGCGCCCTCCCGCCCGGGCCGCTATGCCTGGAAAGCCATTTGCCGCGGGGACAGAGTCCGCGCGGCGCTATGTTTTCGCAGCTCAGTTCAGGTTGATGCGAGAGGAAGCACGAAGGTCAATTCGCTCGCTGCTGCTGCCGCGGTTACTCGCTCGAGCATTTTGACAGCGAGTTTACGCGGTCATCGAGGCACTTGCGTTCATGTTTGCTTGTGCGCACGTGACACCATGCTTGTTGATTTAGTTAGTATGCCTATGTTTACAAGTTTACACTGCCGATCAAACTAGTATCCTTAGTCCGTATAACTGTCAATAGTTTGCTATCGCAATCGATGCTTCGCCTTTCAGGCGAAACTGGGCCATTTTTTGTTTATTGCAGCTTTTGACAAGACAAAACAGAGTGCAATTGTTAAAACGAGGCAGCTTATCTTATCCGACAAAAATTAATTAACCTTTCTTCAATACATCCAAATCATCAAACAATGTAATCCAATCGAGCGGTTCAGACGGCGTCGTATACACTTGTCTGTACTATACAATTGTTGGTATGAAATGTTCACGCACTGAGCGTGCAATGACACCCTCATGTCCAAACTGCATACGCGTTTTCCATGAGCTGTGGAGGCCAACGAGCATAATTCCGTCCTAATGAATTTCCGAGGTATCACGGGTCGAGTTATAGATCTTTCATCATAGTCCTCTGTAGAAAGTCCCAGTGAAAGACTACACGATCGCACGCATAATTATTTCCTTCAAAAAGCAGCCAGCTCTTTGAAACCCAAGGCACGTGCACCATGTCCTACTACTCGGTCTCCTTGTCTTGTGACAGCTCGCCCTTTGAGGGGCTGTGTTAGACTGCACTAACTCCGGGACCGGCCCACTTTCTCGAACACTTTCCTCGTAGCAGCTTACGCTACGTAAAAATCGCGACCTTCTACCACCTTCATGGTAGCCCAAGTTAAACACGTTTTAACATTTCTCCGCCGTAGTACAAATGAAATCATCGTTTTAGCATGCACCCCAAAGCATAGCCATAGTTACGTACGTAGGATTTTGTATCACTCTTATTGAAAAATTAGCCTCTCGCGAAATGCTAAAACGCCCGTGTCCCGCCCATTGGGGGCACGTTAAAGATCCCCTGGTGGTCCAAATCAATCCGGAGTCCCCACTACGGCATGCCTCATAATCAAATTGTGGTTACGGCATGTAAAACCTCAAAATTCATTCATTCAAAATCAGCCTCTTTCAGTGCCTTCCAGTGTGAAAACAGCGCGTTTTCCTGCAACGGATCGCACTGGGTGTGCTGGCGCTCGCTGGGAGTCTCTAGGACACTAGTGAGATTGCTGGATAATAGGTGGGTAGCACCGGACGAGATGTTGGTTTTACTGCTATGACGCTAGGGCACACTGCTTTCTGCTGTACACGTGCTTGTTCTCACTGCAGTTCGCTGGTGCCTAGTGGGAAGTGCGCTGTTTGCCTTTGTGCCATACTGGTTCCTGTAAGGCATGGAATATAGGCGCTGTTGAATATTGAATGCATCATACAATATTAGTGGCAGATACTTGTCTGTTATTCTTAATAAAGCTATATATTGACTTCATAAACGTCTTCTTCCTGTCCCAGCTTGGAATAAAGGTGCTTGGGCTGCTCCGTTTACAGGTATGTATGCATATGTGAACAATTTCGTGTTTTGCATTTCCCTTTTGAATGGGCGGATAGCTATATTCTTGAACGAAATTACGGAAACGCTGATAACTCCTCGTTTTCAATAAATTGTACGCAACCAAAAATTGCATAACACGATGTTGAGCAAGATCTTGCTTTGAGAAAAACGTTAAGAAATCTTTCAAAGCGCGTGAAAGATGGTAAAAACAATAGAGATGTCTGAAATGCACCATATTTATAGCTTGAGCCTCCGTGAGGAGTGCTAGAAACTTCTTTGGTTCGTGTGCCTGCTCGCTGACAACATAAAATGAAAAAAAGTTTCCTACATAATGTTTATTTAAAAGAAATACTGATTTTCAGAACCAATGCAATGTGGATTTGGTTCTGCAATAGAAGTTTATGGGTTGGAAAACTCACTCTAACTCTCAAAATAATGATGATATGAAGATAAATTCGTTTGCAACATGTTGCTGAATGTTTGCATATAAATAAATTGCAAAAAAGTCAATCTAGCGCAAGAAATTGTAGTTTCGAATGTGGCTACCCACCTTAATTATTTGTCGTTTTTTAGTTGATGTTTTTTTCGTTTAATTGTATTATCAGTATTTTAGTTTTTTAACCGTGCTCTAGTATTCAGACTTGAGGGCTGTTCTTGGCTGCGCTAAATAAACATTTGATTGCACATAATTATTTTATTATATCAACTTGTCTGTAATCTTTACTTGCTTGGGGACCTGTTTTAGCTTCGGGAAATTGATATGAATTCACTAGTAAAGACATCCACACTACCTTCGCCTCCTGTGTATAACATTTCTTGTGCAGCGCGCAGGAAACCTTAGTAGAAGGTCAACGCTTCCTAGTTTGTGTTCTATCTCTCGCGCTGTTTAGATTCTGATGATAAATATTTTTCGAGGAAAAGATGGTGATGAGAGCTGTATACAGAAAGAAGCACGAAGCGAAAGCCAGTGGTAAGCTTGACTATTATTCGGCCGTTTCGTACCTTCCTCTTCGTCGTTATAGAAACTGGCATACGCATGTGACGCGCGGACCAATCGTATCTGAGAGTTTGGTGACGTTGATTCTTAAGGGCCATGCTGCTGCACGTCCCACCTTTCAACAAGTTCGTTTTCCTTTACTTTCAGGGGGTGATAAAATGGTAAAAATACAGGAGCCCTCAGCAGAAGCAGCAGTAGCCAGTGAGCAAATCTGGCAGGGTTTGCAAAGAACAGATATAGACGTACGGTTTAACAAACGATGCAGCCGGTTGCCATCCATTAGTGTGTCACCTCCAATCTTCCCATCTTTTCTCTCTCTTCTCATTCGCATTCACGTGGCGCAGCGGCGTCACCGCAGATTGCATCATAACCTCCAATCTCCCTCCCTCGCGAAATATATATCTCTAGGTTTGTTGCGCCAGGTGGCTACCCAAGTTTTTGTTTTTCCTTGTAGTTGCATTCGTACTCGGACCGCAAGTATTGACTTATTGTGGCGGCCGTGCGTGTCCTTCTTCCCTTTTTCTATCAATCAAGGAGAGATAGAGAAAGAGAGAGAAAAGCCTAAATGAAAGGCAGGGAGGTTCACCAGGACTAAGCTTGTTTTGGTACCCTACACGCACTGGGGAAGGGAAAATGGGAGCGAAATATTACGAGAAGAAGAGAAAGTCCACTGTGGATGTTATTGGCGTGCTAACAGTTTTCTGCTCTACATCACTGACAGTGACTAACAGGGAATGCTCGTGTGTTCCACTTCCGTGGAGAACCGGAAGTCGAACCCGCTCTGCTACCATAGTGGGTATGAGCTATGAGTATGAGTAAAGGGCAAAGTAACAAAAAAAGAGAGAGAGAGAGAGTAGATTTTAATGAAGAGAAGGGAGGAGAGGTCGGCCTGGAGAGCGTGTCTCTAGCGTGCTACTCCTCACTGGGGTAAGGGGAAGTGGGTGATACAGAGAGAGGTAGGTGACAGGTGATTATGATATCGTACAAGGAGCTACTATTTACACACGTTGTCCAATACGCGGTTGTGCACTTTTCACACACTACACGCAGGAGTAGTGTTGTCCACACAAAACGTCGTCGCACAAACACATTTCGCACACTGCACACTGCACAGGTCCTAGAGACGACCGTCTAAGCCCGTCTCACACATAAAGTAATAAACAAGGAAGCTACGCGCCTGAATATGAGACAGGGGCTATCCTGGCTATGACGACTATGACGGCCGGACATTATCTCTGTGTGGAGTCCCCAAGGACGACATCTTCAGAAAGCGGAGGGAGAAGAACCTGCTCTGTAATTACACCCCTCTCTCACAGGCGTCCTTAGTGTCCGAGATGCAATGCGAGCCCCACCTTATTTTACTCGATTTCGTGCAAAGTAACAAATAAACAAGGAAGCTACGCGCCTGAATATGAGACAGGGGCTATCCTGGCTATGACGACTATGACGGCCGGACATTATCTCTGTGTGGAGTCCCGAAGGACGACATCTTCAGAAAGCGGAGGGAGAAGAACCTGCTCTGTAATTACACCCCTCTCTCACAGGCGTCCTTAGTGTCCGAGATGCAATGCGAGCCCCACCTTATTTTACTCGATTTCGTGCACGTAATTAACGGACATGAAATACGAATTCATCGACGCCCCCTAAAGCCCGCCCAAAAAAGATGTGAGCTTGATATTTTACCCTCGATGGCCTCACCAAAAAAAAAAAAATAAACGCTTAACCTTGCACTCGGCCACGCAACGCTTGAAACAGCGAAGCTGGGTGATTGTAGCCGAGCATTTTCCGGAAGTGCGCCCGAATTTTTCATCTTATTACTCCTGATGATGATAATTTCTTTTCGCGCGTCTGGGACTTACGGCCGCCACTGCACGTTGCACAGCGCAGCTTGCAACACCGACACCACGTTCCAATGCCAGCACCGCGTTCCAAGAGACCCCCTCCGTAAACGCGTGTCTGTCTGTCACGGAGTGGCATAGTTTCGAGTCATCGAGACGCCGATTAACGGGCGTCAAAAACGTCATGGTCCAACGGGGCGGGATATAGTTTCGAGATAGCAACATGCCGATTAACTGACCCAAGTGTGTGCGTGTGGGTCCGTGTGGTGAAGTTCGGGGGCACCACCTCGAACAGAGAGGGGAATCTACCGTTCCCTCGCCCCTGATTGAAAGGGGCGCGGCGAAGACTTTTGGGAGGAGTCATGAAATCATTAGGTGAACTCTGCATACCTGCAGTTCCCCGACATAGGGAACTAGGGAAAGGAGAGGCTATTTAAGCGCAGGTTTGAGGACTTCCTAATCAGTCTAAAAGCTGAACCTGCAATGTGCTGAGAAGCAGTCGGGGGGGTTGTGCCGTCCGGTATCGCCTGGGCCGCCTAGCCACGTCGGAACTCTGGGTAACTAGTTGAAGTAAGAGACGACAAACCAACGTCTGCAACAAAGCTCACGGTAGTTCGCCTCAACTTAGGTCAACCTGCTTGAGGGAAGTCGTCAGATCTAGACTCCCGGGAAACCCAGCCCAGCAATTTTCATCCACCTCAACAAGATCGGCCCACCCGCATTCTTCGCAAAAGCTCTGCGCGCCGACTTCACGGTTTATAGACTTGCTGCTGCTGCCCGGCCACGCGTATGACATCGTTGCTTTTCTTTTGAACTTTTTTAATTTTAAACTTTGTTTTAGTGAATTACTGTTACGCGTATTCTTCTGTATTTGATCCGCGCACTGTTTCATTTTTGTATCCTCTGTTAATTGCTCGTCATATTTATTTGTCGTCATCATTGTGCTATAATAAGTTCAGGTGTGTTAGTTTGTCTTTTGTCTTTTTTATCTTATATTATTATTTGGTGTAGTTGTCAGTCTATAAATATCTTGGTTTTTTGTTTACTCCCGACTCTGACTCTTTCACTGTGTTCGCTTGAGTACGGAACGACCAACCGGCTTGTATACCCCGTCGATCGACTTCACGCCGACGGCGAACGGGTGACAGCCGTGCCATAAACTGGCGTCCGCGAACAGGACGTTTTGTACAAAAGCAGCACGGTGAACGAAGAACGATAATCGTAGAGATTTATCGATTAATGCTACTGACACATTCTTGTGCAGTGTCGAACGCGCACTTGCATGCTAATTGTGAGCGCACGCTTTTGGTGCTGTAGCGGCATTTTGGGGGGAATGGAGTTTGAAAAGTGGATAGCACAAGGCAAACTGTTAGGCCTAGAGGACTATGAGCTGAGGACATGGGTTGCGGAACAGCAGGAGCAGGCCCGAGAGGAAAAGGAGAAAGAGCCAGTGGCGGCGAAGGAAGCTGGAGAGCGTGAAATACGGTTGTTAAAATTAAGGATTCAGCTTATTCAAAGCGACAACGAGAGCAGGGTCAGCAACGAGCACCTAGAAGTACAGGAGGAGCTGCAGAAATCTCTGGCGCCCGTAGAAGTCACGCACGGAAAGAGCGAAGAAGTCGCGCGCACGGTTCCGCCTATGCTAGAGAGAGAGGCTAATCTTTGTGAGCCTAAATCCGTAGACCGTGGCGTAGTTGTTGAGGAACCCGTTGATGGGGACCGGATTGAGCGCGACGAGATACTCCACAGCTAGAATGCGCCAGCTGTGGACGATGACGACGACGCTCGAACGCAATCATACGGTTCGCATAAATGCATGCTGTACAGGCGTGCCAGATGACTGTGCACCTGAAGCATGTTTATGATGGACTTGATGCTCAACCGGACTGGTACCCCATTTTGGTGAGGTGCTTAGCCTTACCACCCTTTTAAAGCAGAACAGTGCCTCTTCTGTTTTTCTGTGTAACTCATTGTAGCCTCCATACTATGACTCTGTACAATTAGTGACTGTTTTATTGGATTACATGTTAATGTAATAATTACCATAAAAGAAAAAAATGGCTGTATAGCCTAGTGGTTACGACGCTCGCCTTAGGACCGGGGGCACGAGGGCTCGAATCCCGCCTCGGCAAGGAATTTTATTTTCATTTCTTTCTCGGTAGTTTCCTTGCTGCGCACCACAAATTACGGCTGGCTTAAACAGCTTCGCTGTTAATAAAAGAGTTGCGATTCGAATCGATGGAACACCCGCCATGCAGTCTAGACCTGGCTCCAAGCGATTTTCATGTGTTTGGACCATTGAAGAAAGTGCTCAGGTCAAGATTAACAAGCGATGCAGAAGTCATTGATTCGGTGCAAAATTGGTCACAGGTGCAGCCAAAATGTGTTTTCCCGACGGAATAAAAAAACGTTGGGTGAAAGTGCGTTGAAGTGCAGGGAGGTTACGCAGAGAAAAAAAATTACACCATCTTCCCGTAGGGGAACCCTCAGTAGTATGCGAAGCAGCCATGGGGTCGACTCAAGGTAGTTTTATCAGCTGTATAAACTTGGACATGCAGCAGCACCAGCGACGCGCAGAACTGTTGTCGACGCCGTCAGCGTTTTGCACGCGTTCGCACCTAACGCGCGCGGTGTTGGTGACTGTGGCCGGTGCCTCTGAGGCGCCTACCGTTGCGCCTCTAACCTAAGCTGCTTAGGATTATCGCGCGCGGAGCCGCAGGTGTTACCATTCGTTGTGCAATCCGGAAAGGAGAGGAGCGTCGGAGAGGAGAGGAGGAATGCCGAGAGGAGAGGAGACAAAGAGAGGAGGGGGAGGAGAGGAGATGTGACAAGGAGAGGAGGGGGAGGAGGATGCGCATGCACAGTAGGGGTGTGGACGCCGCACGGCGGAGGGAGGGAAGGACATAGCACCGACCATAAGATGCTTCGCATCTAATAATGTATGCGTCAGTTTTCTATCATTACAATAACTTTACCTTTTCTCAAAAGTCCCTTTACTGCTTTACTTCCCCTCGTACTTTAAAACAAATCAGGTAAATGCAGCGCCTACGCAATTGGTGATGTGTGTCGGTAACCGACAGATCTGTGCGGGTAGCATTCAATGTTCGTGTAAGCCAGTCGTACTGCGTGATTATTCATCTTTTTTATTTAGAGTTGTAAGGAACATCAGAGTGCGAATAAGAAAGAATGAACACGAGCGTTTAATTAGGTGCAGCACAGTCTGGGATCGAAGAAGATGAAGCGCCTCCTTCCTGGAGGGAGTACGTGCGAGCACACTGCGAAATACTATATGGAAGCGTGAGACATACTCTGTCCCTGTTGCGAGAGCCCTATTGGATCTGCCGGGCACGAACATTAGTGAAGACAGTCATACACGACTGCTATACGTGCAGACGTTTCAGAATTGGCCCTGGCGACGCTCCAACTCCTCCTATAGCACGTCATTTTGTAAGGCCGACCAACCCATTCGAAGTCACTGGAGTTAACTTCGCAGGACCACTATTTGTTGCGACTCAAGCCGGAGAAACAAAATTTTACATAGTGCTCTTCGCATGTGCCACATCACGAGCAGTGCACCTTGAACTGGTTTCTAGCATGACCTCAGAAGTCTTCCTCATGTCCTTACGACGATTTGTAGCGCGAAGTGGTCTACCTCACCTGATTTATTCAGACAACGCAAGAACATTTAAGAAGACGTCAGAAGATTTAGAGAAGCTCTTCAAGTTGCTTTCCCAAGAGGACGTAACGGCATACTTGAGCCAGAAGAGTATCACTTGAAAGTTTATTCTTCCCAGCGCACCATGGTGGGGCGGCTGGTGGGAGTGCTTGGTCAGGACGATCAAGCTTCCACTGAGAAAGGTTTTTAGCAAAGCTCGACTTAACTTTAAAGAGCGGACGACTGTGCTTACGCAAGTCGAAGCGGTCGTGAACTCGAGGCCTCTAACCTACGTTGAGTCGGACAGCAGAGAACCTGGCGCATTAACACCAGCAGACCTCATCATAGGACGGAGACTAATGGCGCTACCACAGGGCAGCAACGACGTGTCAGTGGACTTTACGCGCACGCAATCTGTCCGACGAGATGCCTACAGGAAACGCCTAACTGAGAACTTCTGGAAGAGGTGGACGAAAGAATATCTGCTGCAACTTTGATCAGCACACTTTTCTCAAGGGAGACCCACCAACGAAATAAAGACAGGAAATATCGTCATAGTCCACGCCGAGAAATTACCTCAACAAATGGAGAAACTCGCAAGGGTTCTTGAAGTCTACAAGGGTGTTGATGGCCATGTCCGCTCTTGCAAGATTCAACAACAGCAAAGAGTTATTACCACCAGAACAATACAAAAACTTTGTTGCTGGCTGCCGGGTGTGTGTTGAATTAATCTGAGCACAGTCTCGGGATCGAAGAAGAAGCGCCTCCTTCCCGGAGAGAGCCCGTGCTCACGAGCACGTGCAGCCAGAGGCTACCAGAACGGCGAAGAATAAATAGTGTGCCTCATGCTTTAAACCTCGCTTCTTGTCAGTACACCGTACGCCATCCTAAACACGAGTATTACGGTAAAGACATGCGCGTGAGTTATGGGGATTCAGTTGTGTTTGATGTCTCATACTAAGATGGATATTTCTGCCGCGTTTTTCCTTCTTTGCCCCTTGCACTTTATGGCAAAATTAGTTTTACAAGGATAATTAACGATAGAAGTGACCGATAAGAAACTACTACTCCGTTGAGAACATTCCATTCTGTGACCACACGTGGAAAAAGTGAGCACTTAAACGTTTTTTTTTTTACATACTGCAGTCCCGTTTAGACTATGCAGGATGTCAGCGTGAACAGCGTACTAGTTTAGACGGAATGGTTATTGATTACGTGATACACGTGATCCCGACGTAATAATTATTTGATTTGAAAACATATGCACATGAAAGGGAAATCGACTGAGCAAGGCTGACGAAATAATAATGCACAGTGATTGAAACGGCGATACTCGAACCGCATGGCGGCTGGAGCTTTCAGGGTTACCGGTGAAGGCTGGGTGATCCCTGAGGGGACGAATCATGTTACATTGCACCATAAACAATGCCCGTTTCATGTGATACAAAATGTATCAGCGTTGTGTCCCAAGCGCCTACCGATGGCACTTCAATTGGCTCAGTTGATTAAAAAAAAACTGGGGCTCCAATGCACGCTGTGAAGGTGGTTGGACAGTGAAGCTGTAAACGACACCCACAACGACCCACAACACCCACTTGAATTCACACACGTGGCTCTAGAAAGAGTGAAACCAAAGATACTGGTTTCACGAGGGTTTTGAATGACGCCAACCCCTTTCGAAGCAGCTGCAAACCTAATCTTTAGCGCAACGCGTTGGAGTGTGTTCACATTGTTCACACGCGCATCATCATCCATCATGTGATTTTGTTGCTTGTTTTGTAGTTTTTCTTTTGAAAACGAGTGCTGAGCTGTGTGCTGTATGCCTGATTTGATAGGATATATGTTGTTTGTATTCAATGTTTAGCCTGGATTTTTCGCTTACGCCAACTACAAGAAAATTTCCTTGGCTGGCAGAGATATACAGCTTCGCTATAAACTTGCTAGAAGAATTTTACACCAACTTATCTGGCCCTAACGGAGAGTGCTTCAAAGAACGCTTGGACAATGATGTTTGTAGGGGAGTCATAGTGCCTGTACCTATTAAAGGTAAGTAGCACAGCCTTTGTACTTTTTATGGTTTTTATAGATGTATTGCTGTATGTGGGAAGCAGATGACGTTAGCGTATTCCAAAACGGTGCCAACATCTCAACAAAATCGGGCGCGCCTTGGCGTACGCTGTATACATCATGCGAAAGATTGCGCCTTCTTTCCACCTTGTGGCGATGGATGTACAGCGAAGCTGGTGCGTACATACAGAAGTACCACCACCCCAACCGACGTTGTATACGACGTTACACAAGCATCATCACCACAAGCGACGTACGTCATGCACGCGCGTGTGCGGATGTGCAAGATACATCCTCATTCTTCTAGGCGGTCCGCCAAGCGCGAGTGCCTTACTGAACGAACTTCGTGTTTAAAAGTAAATTGCGGCAGAAAATGCGTAAAGTACGGCTTACACACAACCCGCAGACATGATATACTCGGATTGTTGTTGGAGTATACGAGGAAACATAATTCTGTTACGCGGAAACTAAAGGAGAAGGCCCTTTTCCAGCTGCCGTTTGTGGCCTGTCAGAGTCGCCGCGCCCGCTAGGTGGCGGTACCGTTAGCACCGCATACATCCTAATTTTTGTAGGCCTTCCATCTGTAGCGGAATTGCGTTATTGAAATAATTTAATACCTCAAAGGAAAATGTGGCCGAAAATTCGTTAACTATGAAGTAAAGAAACCTTGAAAACACAAACCCCTTTTCCAGCTGCTGTTTTTGGATGAGCACGCCACAAAATCTCAACCAGCTAGAGGCGAACAGCTTCGCTGTAAGAAACGGTCTAATAGAAGCTTTGCTGATGTGGAAAGGAAAATGTTTTATTCATGTGCGAGTGAGGAATGCGTTTTCATGTGAATCACGAAAAGTAGGAGACTTAGGTACGCATGAACCAAATTGGACTTCTTGCCTATGGCATCATATAAAGGAAGCAAGAGAAAATGCTTTATTGGTTTGTTTGAAAATTTTGACATAACCTTTAGAGCTGTCGCGCCTTCAAAGCTCAGGCCACGTGTACTTTCCACAGACGCCTCTTCTGCATGTCTGAAAGAAAATGTCAAATAAAAAGTCACTTAATTGTAACCAACAGCAAATATGACCTACTGTGAAATTTTGACAAATTGCGACAAATACTTCTGCTCCGGCTGTATAACAAGCATGCATTGAGGATGTGTAGTGTAAACTAGTTGATGAAGAATACGGCACTTCTTGCGTAACATTTTTAACAGCGAAGCTGTTTAAGCTATCCGTAACTCCGTTAGTCATTCGCGAAAAACTGCGGCGAGCTATGACGTCACCTCGCGTTGCCTAGTAACGGCCGCCGCAGGTGCGCGCTCGCTTCGCCCGACACAGACACAGCTCCGTCGAGCTTCCGCCAGAATCGCGCTACTGCGCATGAGCCGTTGCGTCATCCCGGTTCGTCTCCGCTTCCCGCCCGTACACTGTGATTAGCTTTCGCCTCACTTCCCGTACCACTTCGCCTCCAGCTGCGCACTACTGCGCATGCGCTACGAGTGGGACGTGACGTCATGACCAACTGCGACTGCGCTCCTTCGTTCCGTATGAAGGGCGGTGCGCGGCGGCGGCGCGCCAGACGTAGACATGGAAGGTTCGTACTGCTGAGGAAGAAGCCCCTTACCAAGAATTGCGGCGCGCTGCTAAGCGAGACTGCCAGCGTCGACGCCGACTGAACCCAGCACGGTCAGCCGATGAAGCCGCTGCAAAACGAGGACGGTGAGCCGGAGATCCGGAGTGCGTCCAGCGAGAGAATGCTAGGGAACGGGACAGAAAGCGTCGGCTCCGAGAAGATACCGACGTGACAGAAGCCGAGAACGAACGATACCGATCAGCTCTGCTGGGTCTTCAGGCTTGCGCCGCTAGTGCACGCTAGCTCGAAATTTGTTTCTCGAAATGGTAATCAAAACAAAACAGTGGCTGTACCGCAATCGAGAGTAGATGTAAGCATGAAATGGCTACCATATGGCGTACTTTTGCTGCCTGTGGTTCAGCCACCTTCAAGCCGCTTTTCTCCTTCCAACAGTGCCGCGCGCTGAGTGTATGTCGCTACTTTTTCTTGTTATCGTGGACCGCTAAGGACTCACGGACCGCTGTCGTTCAAAAGAGGGCAGGAAACCCTATCTAAGTACCAAAAGAAGACAATCCAGTGTATGGTTTCCACTATCTGCCGTTTGAACGTAGCTACTGGAAATGACAAATAAAACTTCAGCGATCTAGAAGTTACAGATTGAGTGATACTGCGAACAAACATTAGAAAGAAATAGAAGCAATATTTTTTGTAACTTGTTTGGCAAGTAACTAGCGTATCCAATGCGGTCCTGCGCAAACAGGTTTGGGGCCAGACACCGCATTTTGATAACATTTGACCGGTTGCTCCGGTCGACTTCGTTTTGTTCGCGGCGCATATTTTCATACGTGCCATCAACCAGGGCACCGCGCATTGCGTCGTGGATGCTTAGGTGAAGCAGCCATGGACAAACCACTTCCCGTCCAACGCCCCCAAAAAAGCTCAGTGCTTTCTCTTCTATCTACCGGTTTCGACGCCGGTTGACGCCATCATCGACTCCAGTCGAAGAAGTCATAGGTGCCGGAGAATTGCAGTATCATGCAACGTCACGGCGTACAAGAAGTTCTTGGCAGCTGTCGATCAGTGGCGAAAGGCTATCTGCTACTCGTCAACAAGGTCGTACCCCTGGAGCGCATGGGCACTGTAGTGGTTTATGTGACGGTTTATCGTCTTCCACCCTGTGTTATTGACAATGTCCGGACTGCTGAACTTGCACCGTACGGGTAGTGCCGAGCCATTTTCGACGTTGTTTTCAAGGACACGGCGGACATCGGCAATGGCACCCGACTGGTCATGGATGATAAAAGCTCCACCGAATTTCCTCATGGTGACTAGCTTTTGGGTAATGCTGGAATACAAAGGAATGAAGAGAATGTGCTTCAAGTGGGGCGCAAAAGGTCATTTTGGGGCCTCCTGCACATCAGCCCGATGCGCCCAATGTGCCATTTTCGGCCGTGCTACTGCAACGTACAATGCGCCATGCAGACGTTGCAACGGCGAGCACGCCACTGTTGATTGTGTGCAACCACCTTTGTATGCTGCTGCAGTAACACCAGCAACGTCCACCCAACCACCTCTAGAGGATGATACACCTGAAGTAACAGCACAAACGCGAGCCACAATCAACCACAAGGAGAAGGTAGTGCATCGGAGGTGCCGACGCCAGCGTCCCCCGATGGGAGCGTACGCAGCGTCTCCTCCCTCTACTGACGAGGAACGCAACAGAACGCTGCCGGCCACAATGACGTCGTCTGCCGCAGAAGATGACGAGGAGCCTGCGTTAGACGCCCAAATTACGCGATCATAGCTACAACGAGTTCTTACATATGCTACAACACCGAACGCTGGTTAGGACGCAAATGGATGCCATCTCAGTATCCCCGAAGTCTCGGCCGCTCCGGGGAGGATCACACCGGTTGTCAAGACAACGACAAGCGCTTGCGAGTATTACCAGTAAAGCGGTGAATAAGAGACGCATGCACTCACATACTCCGTCTGCAGACGCCAAGAGAATTCTGTTTTGAGAGAGTTGTACGTAATCAGAGCCAATGGCCGAAATGCAAGAAAATGCGGCGAGACACCACTACCGTGGACGTTGTATCGGATTCGGAGAAGTACTAACGATGGCGCTTTACACCGCTTCTGCTGCCCATAAGGGCTGCTTTTCATTTACTCCCCACTACGGAGTTGACGCAGCGTTGCCGGTACGATGCTTGGCGCAGACATCGCGTTCCCATCCCTGTGCAAGCCTCTGCAACCTTGGTACTTTAAGAATCAGCTTGCTTCCGACGAACCTGTGTGAGGAACATGAGCAGTGCACGCTTCGCCTTCGATGCCCTTTTAAATGCAGCGCATTTATTGGCGAACATTTGCCACTTTGACGGTATCTATGTAGCCGCCTACGTCTTGGTGCTCTCATGGTCGTTTCGTTAACTTGGTAGGTACCATAATTGGCATAGTACGATGAGAGTGTATGTTGAACATAAATATTCGGGAATGACATCAATCTCATGACATGTGTGTCATATAGGTCATGAAACAACCGCCTACGTCTTCGTGCTCTCACGGGGCCGTATTCTGAAACGTTCGCCTAGGCGAAATTTCTTTTTTCGCTTTCAGGCGTGCGCCGATTGGCTGTTTTAGCAAAATTGGATGAGCTGATTGGGTGGTTGAGCCCAACGCCATTCAATTTTGCTCAACCAGCCAATCAGCGCGCACGCTGATTTCGCCTAGGCGAACGTTTCAGAATACGGCCCATGGTCCTTTCGTTAACTTAGTATGTAACTAGAATGGGTTCGGACATAGATGCTGAGTGAAAGAAACACTAAACGATTATGGCAGAAGTCATAATCATGGGCATGATAGCAAAAATGACGACTCAGCTAAAAATTATTAACGTCAATGATTAACGTTAATGATTAACGGCACCCCTGGATTGGGTTCAGACGTAGGCACTAAGTGAAAGAAACACGAAGGGATGATGGTAGAACTCATAATCATAAGCATGAGTCAGCAAAAATGACAATGACTCGGAGCAAAAAATATTAACACTCAACAGGGGAACAGCGCAAGAAAACACGAAAGACAAGGGCGACACTCACCAGGGAGACACAAAAACTACTGCAACGTGTTCGGACATAAATGATAGGTCATGACATGAATGTCATGACTTGCGTGTGATGTAGGTCATGAAAAGCCACCTACGCCTCGGTGCTCCCATGATCGTTTGGTTACCTTGGTAGGATCGCCGCACCCTGCTTCTACGTCGCATAACATCGTTTGCCACAGAGCGTGGGATATGCCGGCGTTTTATTGCGATAGCAATTATATGGACACTCAAAGAGGATTTCTGTCATCGGCGAATTCCACTTTCGAGGACAGACGCCGCAAGGCAGCTTCGACACCTGGCACGCAGTCTCTCACTGACCGAGTGGAACTCGCCAAACTTACGATTAACACGACTGCATCAATTAAACCCGTCACTGCAACTCCGACCTCCATTCGGGCTTCCTCGACGTGAAGCTTCGCTTCTCTGTCGCCTTTGGTTAGGTGTTGCCTTCACAAAGGCATACTCTACATTAATTGGAGTGACCGACAGTGCAGCATGCGAGGTCTGCGGCACCGACGAAACTATTGACCACCTGCTGTGCCACTGTCCACGATATGCCCAAGAGAGACAAGAACTCGCTAACGCGCTAAAAAAACTGGACAATCGGACGCTTTCCGTGCAGGTGTTGCTGGAACACCGCCCCCATCGCTCGTCGGCCCATAAAGCGGTGAAGGCACTTTTGTGCTTCTTGAGGACGACGGGCTTGTGTCAACGTCTGTGACTATTAGTGCACTAACACACGCGTCAGCGAACTAACCGCTCATTTCTCTTCTTTCCTTCCCTCCTCTCTCTCCCTGTCATCTTTGTGTTCCCTCTTCCCATTCCCCCGGTGTAGGGTAGCCAACCGGACGTTATCCTGCGGCGTCGCCGTGGGGTTCCGTATGACGTCAATGGCGATTAAATCGTCGCTGCCCTCCGGACACTGTATGTGCGAGTGAAAGGGCGCGAGGGACGCGCGCTTTCACGGGGAGCGAACGCACGTCGGAGAGCAAACGCGCGTTCGGCGCCGTGATGATAAGTGGTTCTTGAGGGAAAGGGAAAGGTTGGCGCCGTGCTCCCTGAAGGGCTGCAGAATTAAGCGGATCTTTCCTCCTTTCCATATATACAGAGCAAACGCAACTTTTTCCGTCGGGCGAAAGGCTGTGGGGCAACGGGAGGGAGGGAGGGGAGGCGACGTTTAGCTGCGGCACCAAATACGTATTTATATAAAAACGCCGACGGCGTCGACAACAGTTCTGCGCGTTGCTGGTGCTGCTGCATGCCCAAGTTTATACAGCTGATAAAACTACTATCCTTACTCCGTATAGCTCTCTACTAAGTTGCTATCGCAATTGATGCTTCGCCTTTCGGGTGAAACTGCGACATTTTTATTCGTCTCATAGAACAGTCTATTGCCCTATAATACGGGACCAGCAAACACCTTATGGGACCTGTACACTTTGCTGTGGGACCTGTACGTTCTGCTATGGGCCTGTAGGTTTTCTTATTGGACTTATATATTTCGTATACGACCAACAGAGATTCCTATTGGAATTTTTGCTAAGGACGCTAGCAGCAAGATAGAATAGGAGGAGCGATTCAGAGAAATGGCGGAAAAGCGGTGGGCAAGGAGAGTTTTCAGTTATTTGTACATGACGAATGTTGACACAAAATGGAGGAAGATGACGAGAAAATTGTCAATCATATATTTGGACTGCAGGAGGGGTGCAAACTAAGAAACAGTGGTTAAGAAAAAGGTTAAAGAAACAAAGCGGGGTCTGTGGAAAACCGAGATGCAGACGAAATCAGCACCGGAAACATACAGAACTTTAAAACAAGAAATTACCCAAGAAAATATCTATCAGAATTCTACAGGAAGCTCTTTCTTGTTTGAAGCCAGGACAGAAGTATTGCGGACTGAGATGTACCAAGGTGTAGACACGTTGTGCGGTGCATGTGGATAGGAACAGGAAACGGCTGAACACTTCATGCTTTTCTGTAAAGGGCTTAACCGTACAGTGCAAAGCAAAGGGGCTGATTTTTGTAGCGTTAGCTACACTGGCCTAGCCAAGCCCGTTTCGCGCGGCATATCAAGAGCCGTGCTGCGCATGCGCAAGGATCAGTGATGTCACACGGCTTGCGCACCGGAGCCACCGGAGCCGGCACCTCTCGCGCACTCCGCCGCCGCCGCGCGCGACTCACCGCCGCCGGTCTGCGCATTCCAGAGGAGTGACGTCGTAGCCGTGGTAGACGCACTGGCGCCGGCGCGCGCTCGCTGTGGAGTAGCCGTCTGACACTGCGCTGGAGCCGCTGGAGTCATCTCAGTGACTGGCGTTTGCCAGTGGGCTTCTTCGATTTTCGGAGTTCTGGCAGCCCGCTGGCAGCCAGACGGCAGCCAGCTAGTTCCGGTGTTGATAGGAAGTCACGTGAGCTGGGATCCCAAGACAACCCGGAGCTGCCCGAAGTTTGCAAAATCGAACGCCGGGACAGCGCTGGCCGCGGGATAAATGTAAACAAGCTACCAAAATGGCAGCGACCGGCGTGGGCACCGCGCGCGCGGCGTAGTCAGCCCATTTCTGCGTTGCCACCGTGAAAATATACAGCTGTATTCGGAAAAACACTTTTGCGAGAGTTCGCGCGACTGGGCATCTCACTTTGCACAGCGTAACAAACGGCCTGCGACGAGTCCGATACCAAGACGCAAAATCGCACGTAAATAATCGCGCAAAAGCGATCGCTCGAGGATGCCTCGAGGAGGTCGGCCACCGGGACATTTGAAGTCATTTGACAAGTCACGAAAAAGCGGGTAGGTCATTAAGCGTAAAATTTCGTGCCGATCGACATGCTTGAATTCGATTTCAGAAAGTTTGTTTCGGTTGATAGTGCTCCTTTCAATTCTGCTCCTGTGCTGAAGGAGCTGGGGGCTGCGGCTGGCCAACGAGGCGTTGGGCTGGCGCATGAAAATGGACGCCACCTGTGACCATCAAAAAGCTTTATCATGAGAGCAATAATTAACCTAATATACGTGTGGCCACTACTCATCTCAGTGCATTCCTTTAACATCAACGGCAGTTTCGAGCTGCCACCCAAGCATACGGCGGATAGACGGAGCGAACGTGGGCTAGCTGCGACGCCTTCGCTATATAACTGCAGAAAAAATATATCGCCGCCTATACGCGAGCGATGTGAAAAGGGATACCACTAGAGAAAGATGAACCGAAAATGCACCGCGATGTGCGTCTACAACTTCGCGAACAACTTGCGCGGAACACGATGAAAATACCATGCAAGCATAATCGACAGCGCCGGTGACAGCGCCGTGCGTGCTGTTTACGGCGGTGAAGAAGGATTCACGGCATACACACACACAAAAAAGAAAGCTTCGCTGCCGCTCGTATGGTTCGCCGCCACTCGTATGGCACCGCCTCGCAAGGCGGAACGGTGCGTTAGAACCCTAGTGAGATAACGCTAGAAGCAACGCAATCAGCGATCCACGCACCACGCCGACGAGTACGCGAGACGAAGTCCGAAACCACAACAACCGGGGCGGCGCGCGCTAGCGTTCAACGCAAGCCAGTTGACTGAGCGAGGTAAAAGTCCTCAAGCGCCCGCGCTGCAAACCGTCAAGTCCCCACAAAGATGGCGGCGAGCGCTCATCGCCTCTTTTTGTCGTCTGCTAGCCAGAGAACTTCCAGAGAGCAGCCAGAACAAAATCGTCCTGGCAGGTTCTGGCAGCCCGCGGGTAGCCAGAACCGTCCAGCCCGAGTAAAACGAACGCGCGGCGGAAGTGCGTCACGCAGTCAGCGGAGCAACCCGAGAAAAACGAAGGCGCGCTGGTGGCTCTGGCAGCCCGCGGGTAGCCAGAACCGTCCAGCCCGAGTAAACCATAGTAAACGAACGCGCGGCGGAAGTGCGTCACGCGGTCAGCGGAGCAACCCGAGAAAAACGAAGGCGCGCTGGTGGCTCTGGCAGCCCGCGGGTAGCCAGAAGTAGAAAATCGAAGAAGCCCACTGAGTGTGGTATAGCCACGGAGAAGGAGAGCGCAAATGCTGCTCAACAGCGCAGAAGAACGGAGAAGCTTGACTCATCGGATCCCGAAGTAGTTGCCTGGCAATTAGCGGTTGAGCGTAGGAGACAACCAGGAAAGCTAAGAATAATCAGCTGAACCTTTGCTAACGCTGCGTATATCCTGGCATAGCCGAGCTAAGCCACAGCAACTTTTTTTTGTAGCGTTAGCTACACTGGCCTAGCCAAGCCCGTTTCGCGCGGCACATCAAGAGCCGTGCTGCGCATGCGCAAGGATCAGTGATGTCACACGGCGTGCGCACCGGAGCCACCGGAGCCGGCACCTCTCGCGCACTCCGCCGCCGCCGCGCGCGACTCACCGCCGCCGGTCTGCGCATTCCAGAGGAGTGACGTCGTAGCCGTGGTAGACGCACTGGCGCCGGCGCGCGCTCGCTGTGGAGTCGCCGTCTGACACTGCGCTGGAGCCGCTGCGCTTCTGACTGGCGTTTGCCAGTGTGGTATAGCCATGGAGAAGGAGAGCGCAAATGCTGCTCAACAGCGCAGAAGAACGGAGAAGAATTGACTCATAAGAATAATCTTATCTTAAGAATAATCTTAAGAATAAGCTAAGAATAATCAGCTGAACCTTTGCTAACGCTACGTATATCCTGGCATAGCCGAGCTAAGCCACTGCAACTTTTTTTACTTTGCTCCGTTCTGGCTTTTGCAGCGATGCAGGACGCCGATTCCATGCGCAACTTATTTGTGGTAAGCCATTTGCCTTAAGTCTATTTTGTACGCAACTAACTCATTCACCATGTATTTGCACGTAATGACGCTTAACACACAAGGATTTGGTAGCAGAGATAAACCGAGCGAAGTAAATTTGCCCGCGAGAAAAAAAGTCGTGCTCCTCTTTCTTCAGGAGTGTAACTCAAGAAACAAGCCGGAAGTTGAAAGGTTTTGCGTTGAATTTCTTGCAAAAGCATATTTTTCATACAGCCCTGGGCGATGTCGCGGCGAGGAGTTGTTTTTCGTAGGGTGATTCTACATGGAAGTCACCGCCTATTTGATTTAGAAGGTGGGGAATAGTGTCTGGTTTCTTCTGGGGCGAGAGGAAACTTCAAGAATTGAATGTCTATGGGCCCGCCATACGTCAAGACCGCAATGACTTCTTTGCAAAACTCTCCCTATTTTTGTTCGACAACCATCCATTCTTCATGGTTGGTGATTTTAACTGTGTACTCGACCCTATGCACGACTTATGAGGGGCAAGGCAAAACGCTTCCAGTGCCTGGGTACACATACACGGGGTAAGTTTTGGGGCCACATGGCAGAAAAGGCAATCGCAATGTCGTCTAGATCGATGTGTTTACCCTTTGAAATATTATCGCAAATTGTACAGTGCAGCATCCTCGATCTCCCTGCAGACGTGGGTCACATTTCAGATCATCGAGCTTTCACTGCCATGCTGAACCTCCAAGGAAGGCCAGGTGAACCGACTGATATGTGCAAACTAGACAATGCTTTTTTGCGTGACCAGGTGACCCTAACCTAACTCAAAGCCGCAATAGCTACATCAGTAAGCGATTATGAATGCAATATCAAAGCGTGGAATAGTGTAAAGGAAAGGTGGAAGTCAGCATGCATAGCATCTAGCAGGAAACTGAGCAGCTTTGTTAGCGCCCAAGAAGGATAAGAATATTACGAGATGGTGGCTCCCAGACACAGCTAATGTAAACGAGTACATTGATCACGAGCGTGAACGATACCATAGGATTATGAGCTGGTACTCTCGTATCTCGGCAAGGGCATGGATCACGAACAGGCCAATTTCTGATTATGAGGTACTGCGACTGGCTGCCAAAAAATGTCATTTTGCCTCCAGTAGCAGGCAAAATGCAATTTTTTTTTTTGTTGAAAAGGTTATAATGGAAGGTGGCACAGACACCGGTGCGAGACGAGATAGTGAAGCAATATTTTGGAACTGGTTATCAGGCGCATTCTCATCGGAAGATACTTACAGTGCACAACGTTTAGGTGAACAAATATATGATTTTTGTAATAATCTACCCAACGTGGAATACATGGAAGGCAAGAATTTATTGTCTCCAACAAATCTGCAAGAGGTTTTTGATGTTATCCGATCTATAAACAGGGGATCAACATCCGGTGCAGGTGGCTGACCAATGTAATTCCTAAATCGTTTAATCCGGGCCGCGTGATACTCTTGCCAAAGCCAGATTCAATCCTTCCAGAACTCTTATCCTGGAGGCCCATAACGCTGCTCAACAACAGACTTTATTGACAACCCTTCTTGTAAATCGCATGAACGTATTACTGCCTAAAATAGTCAGTGTACATGAAACATGTTCTCTGTCTGGTTGGAGTATATTTTCACCTCTCCACTTAACACGTGATATTATACAATACAGAACAGCGCGTGAACAGGCGCGTGAAGATTTAGGAGTATTGGTAAGCTCAGACCAAGCCAAAGCGTTGGACCGCTTAGAACACCAGTACTTATTTGAGGCGCTACGATTATTTAACTTCTTCGAAGAGTTTGTAGATATCCTGCGGATGTTGTATTCGGGAACATTGGCAGAACTACTACTTCACAGCACCTTGTTTCCTAGGTTTGGTGTTAGAAGGGGAGTGCGGCAGCATTGTTCTTTGTTGCCTATATTGTTTGTGTTTGTGCTTCTGATTGACCCGTTACTAAGGTGTTTTAGTGAGGACCCGCTGGTAAGGGGTCTTCCTATGCCGGGAACGGGGTGCATAAAGGTGTCAGCGTATGAGGATAGCATTCATTTGTTCTTACGGGATGGGGACCGTCTTGTAGAGAAATTTCGTATGTATAATCAATGGCCATCATTTCCAGTGGGTAAAATAAATACAAGGAAATGCAAAGCAATAAATTTCGGGCGCACTGCAAAAGCATTACCAAGTGGCATTAAACAGACCGAGCATATCCAAATATCACGCATAAAACTTTCTGCAAGTGGTGTGTAACCTCATACATGGCGAGACATTGTTAGCTCCAATAAAGCACAGTCGGAAGCAAGGACTGCGTCGCCACTGACGCTAGCAGAAAGGGCTTCCTTCATTAAGAACGTATTGTGCAGTAAACTTTGCTACAAGGGTGGCTCTCCCGCGGTTACCAATAGTACGCGCAGTAAACGCTCATTTTTTCATGGGTCTGACTAAACAAGTAGCAATACGCAGCGCACTATTTTTTTCTTTCGTCAGCGTAAAGCCAGCGGAGAATGGAGCTTGCCGTGTTACATTTGCCAAACATTTGGTAGACGTTTGGTTACATTTGGTAGACTGTTGTACACTAAGAGTACATGCCACCTACTTGATGATGATGAGTACCCAGGTAGGCCACTGCTCCTTTATTGGCTGGGCCATTACCGTCGAACACTTATGCCGCAAAGTAAGGCAATTTGCTTCCCACAGCGGAAACGCCACCACTATAGTATGCGGCGGCTAGCGCTTACAAAGCCAGTTTGTGCAACTGAGGAATACAAAGCGGGCGTAAGACACCACTTCCAAGGCTTTGTGAAATGTTGTGTGAGACTGCTCTACCTCCCGCTCCAGCTACTCAAACATGGACAACCGTTTTTTCACCTGATTTGCCCTCTAAAGTGAAGGATTTGCATTGGCAATAATTACTGGGGCATTCTACCTACAAGAGACATGCTCGAACGCTGGGGTATGGTAGTAAATATTAAATGCATACATTGCGCACAAATAGAGACCAACACGCATGTAGTAAAGGCGTGTGTTGAAGCGCGCTTCCTCTGAAACGATTTGTGGTGCTTCCGCAGCATTGCAGAACGATCCCGGCAGCCAAATAGAGCCATGTACCCTAGCGTGCGCAAACTACGAGTGATAATATGGCGTCATCTTGAAGAACAGTTGTTCAAACTCAGTGAAGCCGAGTTTCTTCGCCACTGGTCTACGCGGTACCTAACCTTCTCTCGAGGCAATGTTTTGCTACAGCCAGAATAATGCCCAAATTTTGTTTGCCTGAGTAGAGACTTTGTACTTGTGTGCTCCTTCGGTGTCATTCATGAATTCGAGGCTGACATTTATGCCTTTGCATGTGCACTGTCATAGTGGTTTTTGATGTGTGGCAAAGCCAGTGTCCAGCAGACGCCACTTACTATTTTGTTTAAGATCTGTTTTGTTTATATCAAGTATCATGTATTGCATGTGCGATGCGTTATACTGTATTCTACCTTCATACCACAGTTGTGCGCGGGTCTACGGGTGAATAAATTTCCTTGGCCACTTGCTGGCATGTTCTCGTTTTGAGTGCCTGGATGTTCTCGTTGGAGTGCCCGGATAACGCCTCTGGCTTTTGGCTTAAGGTCGCTTGAAGGTGGCCGACAACGGGAGCGAAAAGCATTTCACGCTTAAAACGTACCACGTGACTATGCGCACATGCGCAGTGACATTGGTGCCCTGAAACATGCCACTGATATGCGCGGTACATAACCGTCTCTCGATGTGAAATCTTCCTACATCCAGAATGATGCCCAAATTCTGTTTGTCCGAATAGATACTCAGTACTAGTGTGTGCCTCGGGGGTCATTCATGAATTCGAGGCTGATATTTATGCTTTTGCATGTACACGGTCATAGCCGTTTTTGGTGTGTGGCAAAGCCAGCGTCAACTAGACACCATGTACTATTTTGTTTCCTTATATGTTTTGTTTATATCGAGTACGATGCATTGCATATGCAATAAGTTATACGTTCATAGCACAGTTGTACGCGTGCCTACGGGTGAATAAATTTTCCTGTCAGCAAAGATGCCCTGGCGTTCTCGTTTGAGTGCCCGGATAACGGCTCTCGCTTTTGGCTCAAGGTTTTTGGCTCAAACAACGCGAGCTAAAAGCATTTCATGTTTAATACTGCATGTGCAAAATGGCACCATCAAACAAAAAGCCGGCAGTGTGTGGGGAGCCTACCAAGTTCACAAAACGACCATGGGAGCACAGAGGCGTATGCGGCTTTTCATGACCTACATGGCAGGCATGTCATGACATTCATGTCATGAGATATCATTTATGTCTGAGCCCATTTCAGTAGTTTTTGTGTCTCCCTGGTGTGTGTCTCCCTTTTTGTCTTTCGTGTTTTTTGCGCAGTTCCCCTGTTGAGTGCTAATCTTTCTTTCGCTGAGTCGTGGTCTTTTTGCTGAGTCATGCTTATGACTACGATTTCTACCAGCATCATTTAGTGTTTCCTTCACTTAGTGGCCACGTTCGAATCCATTCCAGGGGTTTTGGAGTGTTAATAATTTTTTGCTGAGTCATTGTCATTTTTGTTGAGCCATGCTCATGACTGTGACTTCCACCATCATTCTTTAGGGTTTTCTTGACTTAGTGCCCACGTCCGAATCCATTCGCGTGGTCCATGAGCGATAATTATTTTCGCTGAGTCATTGTCATTTTTGCTGAGTCATGCTCATGACTAAGACTTTTGCCATCATCCTTTAGTGTTTCTTTCACTTAGTACCCATGTCTGAGCCCATTCTAGTTGCATACCAAGTTAACGAAACGACCATTTTCGTACCAGACGTAGGCGGCTGTTTTAAGACCTACACGACAAATATATCATGACACTTATGCCATGAGCTATCATTTATGTTTGCCGTACACTTTTGTCATACTATGCCAATTTTTGTACCTACCAAGTTAAAAAACGACCGTGAGAGCACCAAGACGTAGGCGACTGGATCTATAGATATTGTCTTGTTTCTTGGGTTTTACGTGCCAAAACCAGTTTTGATAATGAGGCACGCCGTAGTGGAGGGCTCCGGATTAATTTTGACCACCTGAGATTCTTTAACACGCAGTACAACGCAAGCACATGGGCGTTTTTCAGGCGCTTCCTCAGAATCATTTCTTGAAATGCGCATTCTGCACTTACTGTTCTTGTATAGATGGATGCATATGGATTAATTACTATTTCACTATTTGGTGTTTGACAACTTGAAATGCGATTGAATTTTGTATTGTATAGGTCCAGGGCAAATCTTTGTCGTGTCGGACCAATAAACGAAGGAATGCAATGAAGAAAGTGTAGCATGTAACTCTTAACGTCACATGTTGATTGTGGGAAGGGACCGTCGTCCAAAGCTGACGAGATGCAAGGAAAGGCGGACAAGAGGAGAAGGGAGATGTAAGTTTGTTGCAGCGCGAAAAGACGATGACATACATGAGATACACAAGACGAGTGATGTATAGGATGGGCATAACCGTGGAAAGAAGGAGACGCGAGAGAGAAACGAGGTACTCAGTTCGTTTGGCTGCAAAAGACAACAAAGCCAGATGGACACACCCTAAGAGTCTGCGGGTCAGCTACTCTAGCGCTTCTCCTGTACAGCTCTGTGCACGCAGCGGTTTCAGCGGAAGAGACAACCGGGTTTCGTCCGCGGACTTTCGACCCTATGCTATTGCTGTCGATGCTATGCTATCGCTGTGCTATGCTATGGTATGCTTCAACCTTGCTGTCGCCTTCCATTCTGGAATGCTTTTACAGCGAGTCTGTCGAAGCAAGTTCAAAGGCACTTTTCTTGCGGCGGTGATTGTTGGCGTGCGTTGACGTGGGCCGCATCAAGTGGTAATAGATAATCAAATAACAGCCAAAGTCCCGAATTATTGTTGTGAAACGTATTTAATAATGTAATGAATCTAAAGGAACTGTTGCCTTGCGTATATCAACGACATATCGGCGCAGTATTTTTTCACCCTTCAATCCGAAATGTGTGTTTCTCATGTCACATTTTACTGGCGCCAGGTTAAAGGTCAGCTAGGAATCTGTGCGGCCACGCCGGAGAGAGCTGCCTTTATGGCGTTGCAACGAAGCGTTTATGCTGCCTTCATGGCTGCTTCTCAGTGAAGATTCGCACACAGGCTGTGTGTCACTTGCTTCTGCCTTCGAGCACTGTCATGGCTGGCTCTTCTTCGTGATTTCTTCCGACGCAAAATGAACGCTGATTCCGTGATCGTGCAAAGGTGCCTTGCAGGAGCCTTCGTTGATGACGTAGTCCGCTGGCTGAGCCGAAGCGGAGGCAAAATGTAGCGAGGAGCTGAGTAATACCGCAGGGAGAATGCGACTGCGTTCTCCCCCACTGAAACGTTCAATGCGCTCCGAGAACAGTGTGTGAGGGCGAAAGTGTATCACGTGAGCAGATTGTTTACCATCCCAAGTCGATAATTAAGTGAACTTCGCTTCCAAGCCGCATTGCAGCCGCTCATTGAATTGAAACGAGAGCAACATAACCAAAACAAAAGGATAACACGCGTTCACGTCACGTGATTTCCTTCACAGTCCGGTTTTGCGCGGGAGGAGCTCGAAGTGCTCTCGACTACTCTCGGTGTAGCCAAACTGCTCCTGTACTGACATTTCATCACAGCGACCAGCTCCTGTTAGCCCATTGTGACGCAGCTACTTTAAAGTGTGCACTTTGAGGGCGATCTTGAGGGCTCCTTTTCGCCCAGTGGAATGCAGCACAATAAAAGCAAGCCACGACCTCGCTAAAGGGCAGCAGCAACGCAGCCACCCAATCGAATAGTACGTTCGAAGAGTTATAATTCTCATTGTCTATCAATGTCTGCTCTTACCTTCTAAAATGGATAGAGCATTTACTTACTAACAGTTTACAATTCGTCACTGCTAACGGTCATAGCTCTCCACTTACTGAAGTACAATCAGGTGTACCACAGGGGTCTGTGCTCAGACCACTATAATTTCTTATCTATATTAATGACCTAACTGTTACAATAACCTCTAAGATACATCTGTTCGCAGACGATTGTGTTATCTTCCGGAAAATTAACAGCCCTGATAATGCTTTAACACACCAATCCAATCTGCATAATGTAGTTGACTGGTGCGCGAAGTGGTTAATGGAATTAAATATTAATAAATGTAAAATAATGCGCGTATCCTAGATCTAATTCTACTCCTAGCACCCATCATCTTAACAACGTTACCTTAGATTTCGTCATGTCAACTAAATATATATCTCGGTGTACACATCACAAATAACTTAAATTGGACCATTCATATAGAGTACGTCATTAACAATGCTAATCGCATGCTCGGGTACTTACGGCGAAACTTTTTGAAAACACCACCTACTTTAAAACTACAGCTTTACAAGACTCTAATACGCTCGAAACTTGAATATGCATCTGCAATATGGGATCCCAATCATGTTAATCTCATTACTTCACTTGAACTAGTACAAAATAACTCTGCCAGTTTCATTATTTCTGATTATACCCGTACCGCGAGTATAACCTCAGTGAAAACTAACCTAGCACTTGTCCCATTAGCTAACCACCGCAAAGTGGCCCGTCTTTCGCTATTTCATAAAATGTTTCACCGCACCACGCTTCACGACGACGACTGGATAATGCGGCCTCAATACATTTCAAACCGCGTCGATCATCGCAGTAAGGTGGGAATTTATTCATGTCACACGAAGTCTTTCTTTCAGTCTTTCATCCCCCGTACATCGCAGGAATGGAACCACCTTCCCTCAAGTATCGTAGCCATCACCGATAACAAACTTTTTGGCGAAACATTAGCTAACATTGTATAATCAGGAGAATCATTGTATTACCAGAACTCACTCTATTGGTTCCTTTGATTTGTCTTTCTTTACTACTCTGTAACCACTCCCTCTTTAACGCCATATGGCCCTGAGGGTATTTTAAATAAATAAATAAAAATAAATAAATAAATTGCTAGGATTGGCAGGTAGTGATGAGTGCACTGTGTTAAAATAAGTTGAGATTAGGCTAGGCTTTTTTTCTTCTCATTAATGACATGAGTTCAATAAAAAAGTCCAAATACACATTACACTAAGAAATTGTCTAGCTCCTGCTGGACTGCATATAATAAAAACGCTGTGTTCAGGTATTCCTTCATAATACTGAAAGATGAACAGCCACTAAGCTTTGCAAGCAATGTTTTTTAAACCAACTTACTCCTCCTGTTTAATCAAGTCTTCTGAAAAAAACAGGAAACAAACCTTTTCTTTAGAACACTTCATTCCATCCAATATCAGCACAACCAGGCAATTATCCACATTCTTGTTTAACGAAAAGCAGCACTTCATTTTGCACCGCTGAGTAAGCTCTGGAGTCTGAAAAGCGAAGCAGAGTTTTTTTGTGTGTGTGTGCATTTTTCATCAATCTACGGGAATTTGTACGACAGCCTAATTAAATTACCTATATTAAAAAGAAACTTGTTGTTGGGCTAGTTGGTACATGCTTCATACAACGAAAACAGGCAACACACCAAGGAAAAGACACGCGAAAGGAAAGAGCGTCACCCGCAACTAACTTCATTCCGAGAAAACGTTATTCCGAGAACGTATATGGAGTTGTGATTAGGTGTTTCTCTATATGGCACCAGTCCCTGGCCTGTTCTCCTGTAAGGCCGGGTTCTCGGCGGCTGTATTTTAGTCTCTCTATTCTTTGGTTTTCGAGGATGTCGTGAGGTTGAATGGGTGTTCCTCGAAAGGACAGAGCGGTGCCCGAGGCTTGTTCCTCGAGCAGTTCTGTCCGCCCACTCGTTTTCCTCAAGTACAGAGTGCGCCGTGCACCACATTATCGCGCGGTAAAATTTGATGGCGGTGCCTAGCATTGTGTGGCTTTTGTGTCGGACGGTACCTATCATGAACGAATGGCATGCTGCCTGTAGGGACACGGCGCTGATATCAAGCTCTATGATTGTTTCAGTGCTAATAACAGGCGGGGCCCAACGATTATGCTTGCGAATGTCTTCTTTTATCTCACCGGCACTCCACGCGTGTGGCTCCAAATGCGTCATGATGAGATCACCAGCTGGAACATTTTCAAATAAAATCTACGCGAACTGTTCGGCAATCCCTTCGGCGCAAGGTGGTCGCGAAAAAGGCTCTAGCGACTCGTGTTCAGACATCTACAGAGCCGTGCGTTTTATTGATTCAAAATGCCCTCCCTCTTTGCCGTGAAGCGGATGACATGATGTCTGAAGCAGATAAACTTGCTAATATACTAAAACGGATCGCGGCCACCGCTTTCAGTTTGATTGTTTTCGGCAACGTATCGACTATCGACGCCATCATAAAAAATGATGCTAAGAGCCGCCGAATCACACAGCCCACCAAACGGCTACCCAATACTGCTGCTGCATCGACAGGGGAAGGTTGACCGCGTCAGCCCAACACCGTAGGCGATGTAAACCGCATTGCTCGCCGCGAGCTCGAGGCCGCCTGCTCACCAACCTTCTGCGCGGAGCCTTGCGATCCGCCAGCAACGACGATTGCGATGCCTGACGCCGTTGTCAGACAGGAATTTGATAACGTGGGTCTCAACACCGTGTGTTCGTTGACACAACCCAGCGTTTCTCACTTCTCTAGCGGCCCTCTTCGTCAATGGCAGTCCTTTTCCGCCACATTTCGCAACCCATCCGAATGACGTGCCCGGGATGACAAGCCTATCTGCTTCCACTGCTGTCGCATTGGCCACGTCGCTTGTCACTGCAAGCAACCGATGGCCACCACCGACTCGGACATACGCCACTGCCAGCAACTGATGGCCACCACCGACTCGGACATACGCCGGTGCATATTCCCTTAGGTTTGGACCTACTGCCCCCTATGCCACCCGCCATGAGCCCACTGCCGCTGTTGGCCCAGCTCCGAACCTTGGCTACGGCCACTCGCCTTCACCTCGACGCCGTCATGCATTGTCGTTCGCCCCAATCCTGTCGTTTTTCTTCGCCGCCTGTAGACGCCCGCACCTAGCCGGAAAACTAGGTAGCGCAGCTCCTGGAGGTGAAGCTGCTTTGTCGACGCTTCCCTCTAATCCTCTGGTCACGTTACCTGCGAAAAAAGGCCTTATTGACGTTGACGGCCATCCTATCATGGCACTGATCGATACAGGAGCCAACCTTTCCGTTCTGAGGGATGCCTACCGACGAGGACTCAGAAAGCGCCTCGCACCAGCGTCGGCACGAGTCGTCCGCGTTGCGGATGGCGGTACTGTCCCTATCGTCGGCATGTGCCCGGTACGTGTCAGTATCGTTGGCCGCCACACTCCTATCCCCTCTTCACCGTGCATGATTGTCCTTTTGCCCCACGGCCTAATGCTCGGACTCGATTTTTTTCTCCGTGCATTCGGCTCATATTGACTGCTCTGCCAGTACCCTTCGTCTTGAGTAGCCGATTCTGGCAGAACCTTCTGCCGCAACCCCGTACCGCTTAAGCCAAACCGGCTTTGGTCACCTGCCGCCAAAGCCATAATCTTATATTGAACTGCCATCTTACCCAGCTGTTCCTGCTGGCGAGTACCTCGCCAATCCTCTGCCCGACATCCCACTGCAATATGACGCCAGCGTGTATTGCAGTGTTTTTACCATTACTGCTAACCCAACTCCATGCCTATTTTGAACTTTGGAATGGCAAAGCGAATTCTGCCAAATGTATTTGACTAGCCAACATTGACTCTCTCTTCAACCGTCAAGTGGCCAGGCTTGTAAACCACGGAATATGAAAATTCTTGGAAGCTGAAAGCCCATCGTGTGAATGGAAATAAACTTAGTTTCCTCGATGCAGAGCGGCCGCAAGCTGAAATTACAACAAAAAAAAACGCAAAATAGATTGTTAATTTGTTTAGTTTGCTCAAAATGCCCGTTGCGTTCTATTGCCATGTTCGCGCACACATAAATATTGAAAGTCGACATGCCCTATTTTTCGATCACTATATAATTATGGCATATTTTTACGGTCCAACAGTTTTTACAGACCTATTTTTGGCACGCCCGATTGTAAAACGAGTATATCTTTTAGATGCAAGTATTTTGTCTTTATTTTTTCGAGTGTCGCTTCATTATGACCTTTGCGTCTCAATATTTCTTTATTCTTAGCCCTCTCATATCCTCGGCCAAACCCTTGATACATGCTGACATCCTGAGTATTTACGAAGCCTTGGACATTCTTCCATAGAGAAAACATAAAATAATCGCGTCATTTTATTGTAACCTTGGTTCCTCGTTACTTTGTTTTGTTAATCTCATATATTCAGAACAGTAAAGCCGTAGAAATAACATGAAAATGCCATCGGACATCCCTTGAAGATTCTCTCGTATGTTTATTTAAACACACATTGCTCAATTTACTTGCTTGATCCTGATCCTGATCAAGAAGTGGGTTGTAAAATTTTTCTACAGATTAGATGCGCGCAAACAAAAGATATCGCTTACGTTCGTGTAAAAGATCTTTTCTGTCGTGTACTTCTTCATTAGTCTTCTGCAGTAGCGCTGCCTACTCACTTTTTGGCCAGGTACATATTTATACCGGGACATGTAGTCTTTGTGCGCCACTATTTGCGTGCAGTCTCCTGGCATGTTTCTACAAGAAAACGAATGATTGTTATTCCAATGCAGAACTTCAGTTGAAGATAAAAAAAGAAGTCTGGCCTTCTTAAGATTCATCCAGCCTCTACATCAAGTCATTAGACATTTAGAAAAAAAAAGCTAAGTGAAGAGCAGTGGCTCACTTTAAAGATGACCGTATCTTGTCCTCACTGCATGGAGAAAGCCGAAACTTTTTAACTCCTCCATCCTCATAGCTCATGAGAAACCCTTCTGACCAGGGGCATTTCGGTGTTTCGTCGTGCGGTGACCCTAGTCTGCAAGATGCAAGTGCGATTTACTATTCGGTAAGCAGGTTTTGTCTTTGATGTTTTAGAGCCGTGTACTTACACATGTCCGAGTTCGTGAGCCATGATAAAAACTCCCCGGTAAGCAGTGGCAACATCTTCGCTTAGGGAGACAGCCAGTTTAGTGCAGGGAGGGCCAGGCTTGGCAATTCCTAAACGTGATACCAAGAAATGTGTTCCGAAAATTAGCGTTCAAATTTTCCATACGCCAAGAAATAATCACGGTTGGTACATGGTGCGCCATGTATGAAGGGCCGCGATAAACCCTCGGCAAAAGCGGGTAATTTACGGTGTTCACGACTTCGGCAGTAACTGTCAGTTTAGGTCATGAGATGCGTTATAGATATACTCGGTGGAACACTTGTAGACGTACGTTATGTATATTTGGCCATCATTTGGAGAGCTATACCGCAGATCATCGAAGTTATGACGCGCTTCCAAGGCTAATGGCACCACAGCGTAATTGGTTGGTAGCGTAAACGGGATGAAACATTGTTTAAAATGTAATTGCCGCACATGAGGCGACCAGTGGCGTAGCCAGCAATTTTGTTCGGGGGGGGGGGGGGGGGGCTCAAGTTGCAGCACGGCCTAGTCCTTGTAGACGTTGTCGAGGCATCAAATACATGAATAAATACTGCATTGCCATTACCAATGTCATTGTATATTAGATATTGCACACAGATTATTGAACGCTACGCACTGTCCAGAGAAGTAAAATATGTATTTTTTCTGAAAAGAATGCATTCCTATGTCCCAAAAATTGTGGCAGAAATAACTGATATCAATGCTTCGCGTTTTTTTTGTCTATTCAATAAGTAAAGAAAATATCACGCGAACTCTAGAACTATATCAGTTCCAAACCAGCAAAGCAGTGCATGCAGCTGATATGAAAAATGTAAAGACCATAAAATGAATAAGTTGAGGACACATATTTTGATGAATCTTTGTCATTCAACAGCCTTGTTTACATTTTTGTACATATGCAACGGCCAGGGAAAAACCTGAATGACGCTGTCCTTCATTGCAATGGATTGCGCAGGAGCAGATGTTACCGGTCGCATATTGTGAGTAATTGCACCGAAATTATAGTCGCAACAGTGAGTACGTATAAAAAGCAGAAGTTCCTCAAAATATACATTGGAAATGCGAAGATAGAATGGAATATCCAAATGCGAAGATAAACGGCAAGAAAGTGTCGCGTGAAACCAAGTTCACTGCTTGTATACACCAAACCTCGCAACAAGATATTTAAATATACGCATAAGTCAGCAATAAATCTACGTATCTAAGAAAACTTCACTGCATATAAAGCAATGAACGAGATAAATAAACATGTTGCGCAGTCACAGATAGTAAACTTCACGCATACCAGTACCAAGACAGACAGGGCGAACACAGGGAAAGTGGGGCCTTCAGATACAGAGAATGATTCCTTTAAGACATGGGTTAACCAGGTCACAGAGCACGTCAAAATGGTTTCTAAGGAAATCAAGGCAGAGGAATCTATTCAGGCTCTGAACAGCTAGCTGATGCATTTGATTGAGGCCAAACAGGGTATAGTACAGAGATGGAAAACGCAAAGACTTAACAGAAGCCTAAGGAAAAAATTGCACAATTAAACAGAGAAACTGATGAGCACTCGAAGACACTCGTGAAACAACAGTGGGATGAGATCTGTAACTCGGCGGCTGTTAGAATCAAACATGGAGGTTAGCTGGAACTTTCTCAAGCACTCGCTCAACGATAATGAAACATGAACAAACAAGAAAACAGCTATAGCCAAGTTGATTCATCAGGAGAGCCAGGATAAAACGCAGGAGGAAATCACGGATAGACTCACCACCAAATATATCCCACTTAAGCAACCAAATAAAGGAGACAATATCCTCCAATATTCTGGTGGCATATGTGAAAAAAATTGACCCGGATTTTACTGAGAGTGAAGTCGGCAGCTATTAACAGTCCTAATGGCATATCAGCAGCTGGACCTGACGGAATAACTAACGCGATTTTAAGAAATCTGGATGGTGAATCAACTTCTTACCTAACTGTACAATTCAATGAATGTTGTAGAAAGGGGACATACCCGGGGGATTGGAGGGTGGCCAATACTATCCTCATACCCAAGCCAGGCAAACAATGAACTCTGGACAACCTCCATCCTATTTCTTTGACGTCAAGTCTAGTTAAAGCCATGGAACATGTCATCCTAAGTGGGCTCACGAAACACGCTGAGCAGAACGACATCCTCTCGTACAACCTCATTGGCTTTCGACCCGGGCTGTCAACCCAGGATGCTATGCTTTTAATAAAACAATAACTCGTACAGGCCAGCCCATCACACACGACAGCTCTTCTAGGAATGGATGTGAAAAAAGCTTTTCATCGTTTAAAACATAAGGCAATACTTGACGTTCTCTCCAAGATGTGGCTAGGTAAGAGGCTTTTTAACATGATTAAAGACTTTCTTAGAAACAGAACTGCACACCTCGTACTGGTAGAGCTTAAGTCAGAAGCTAAGAATTTCGGGAAATGGGCACTCCCTAAGGAGCTGTGATCTCGCCCATGCCATTCAATTTAAAATGTTTAAGGTTGCAAATAACTTAGACATAACTGAGGGTATACATTATGTTGAATATGCCGACGACGTAAGCATTCGGAGTACCAAGGGTAATGCAGGACCAACATAGACGAAACAACAGGATAGTGTACCCGTATGTGTTGTAGAGAACACACTGAAAGACATGGGGCTGAAATGCTCGGCAGTCAAGTTGGAACTATTGGTCATTAAACATTGCCGGAAAGGTCGTAAACCAAGAGGCTACATTCCAGAAGAGCAACCTAGAGTGTACCTATACACTCATGAAGTATCTGGAATCAGGCTAGTTTGACAAATCAAGGTTCTTGGTTATCCCATAGACGAAACGAATGCCAATTATAGTACAAAACAACATATCTCGAGCAAAACAGATGAAGTCATTAGGTTACTGAGGAGAATTATCAACGGACGCAGAGGCTTGGGCGAAGACAGCTCTTTGAGTCTAATACATTCTATTGCTCTCTGCCACTTCACTTAAGTGGCTGGATTATTCAAATGGAAACAGATAGAACTTAACAAACTGGATGTTATGATCAGGAAGCGCGTTAAAGTTGCCTTACGGATACCGAATAACGCTGCTGCTGACAAGCTCATGAGTCTAAGCGTCCACAGCCCAATAGAAGAAATTGCTGAGGCCCAACAGCTAGCGCAACACGAAAGATTGAAAAAAAAACACGACCTGACAGAAACATGTTAGAGGCAGTAGGTGCAGAACTGAATAGATTAAGGAGCCCAATAGAGGCTCAAGTGGAATTAAATACTGAAGTTACGGATAGGATCAGAACTAACCCTCTCCCCAGAAACATTCATCCAGAATATATCATCAAAAGGAGAAAGGCGAAAGCTAAAACACTCTTGCAGGAGATAGAACATCATAACCAACTGGCAGTTATAGTTTATACCGCCTAGGTGAAATGTAAATAATCCTATACGGCCATTGTATAAAAATTCTCAAGGAAAGGTGCGAATAAACTATCAGTATTTTTGCTAAGGGCCCCACGGTGGCGAAACAAGTGGCAGTTACTCTAGCCATCACGAGTAATAAGTGGGCCTTCATTTACAGTGACTCAAAAGCCGCTACAAAGTGTTTTGATAAAGCCTACGTAGCTGGAGTTGCAGCTAAACTCTTTCAATACATTAGGATTTGGCGAACAGAAATCCGATGGTTTCCTGCGCATATGGGGAAAGTGGACAAGACTCGGGTAAACTTCGACCAGGTAGCGCATGACTTGGCACGAGGACTTGCTAACCGTGACAGCTATAACAGAGCGGGTAACCATCAGGCCGGGCAACAGAGTTCATTTAATGACTTACAATGAGATTACCAAACATTGGATGACTTGCAAAACTGACTGCCCAATGTGGGCTAAGAGTGATCATGACTCAGCAAAAATAAGTGCTGGGTTATGGTCCGAGTTTGGTGAAATACAAATTACATGCAAAAATGACTTTGTAATATAACGGTTCGTATGGGTTCGAAGTGAAGATGGGTCAGGTAAAAAGTGGTCATCATGTCACTGAGTTAGCGGCGCTCGGGCTTTCGTCTTCAAGGTGTCTTAGCTGTAGAATAAGGGACCCATAGTAATTTCTTGTCTAGTCTTTCGAACCAAATGTGCATAGGCGCAAATGATACTTCAGTGAAAGCGCCTGAATGACGCGTCCTTGAAAAAGCGAAATCAGAAAGACTTGCACACAGTAGGCATAAGGAGTGCACTAAACACAAATCAGTTTAGTAGCTCAAGAACACTTTAAAAGAACTCAATTACACAACTTAGCATGTGACAGCTGCTGTCTTCAAACTTTTATTCAATGGAGGAAGCAGTCTGTTCACATTTCCTTGCTCAAGCTTACTGGATTGAACGGACAGCACTTGGGAACATACATAAATACATTCTTGGTGGTGACCTTGGCTCATCTTTACATTTGTTCTCGCGAACTCGAAGGAAACGTGGAGTCACATCTTTTACGCAGACTCGCTAAGCTAAAGAGGAGAATGTTCAGACTGCGAGGTCCGTAGGCGTCCCTTGTTCAACCACAAATGGCTTTCTAGTACAGCGCCCGCGGCAGTTGAGGGGGAGGGGAGGGGGCAGACGAGAGCTGCACCGGGAGCGTACTGGTAAATAGGGCCGCGAGGTCGGTTAATACGGGACATCTACGTTTGAGGAAGACACCCGCATGATATGAAAATGACAGCATGGGAGTGGCACTCATCTGTTTACTGCAGCTGTGACGTAGTGGTTGTACATTTACCTCGTAGGGGAGACGTACTGGGTTCCATTGCCGGTGCCGCCTGAAACCCACCTGTTTCCCTAATTGGTAGACAAGTACCGACGCTGACGCTCGGCTACTTGTGGGAGTTCGCACTTACAAAACGGGCCCGACAGAAATTTCTAAGCATACTTTCGGGCACCACTTATCCATGGAGAAACAACACGCTCACCGGACATCATTTCTGACTTCGGTAGGCAGACGAGAGTCGTCGCCGTGTGCATGCCGGTAAAATTGGTACAAGCGTGCTCCTCACATAGTGTTCTGTCTTTACGGCAACTCAACGTTTGGAAAGGGGTGTTTCGCAACCACCCAAGCGCGTCTTCACTCAGAAGATGACTTCGCGCTTCCCATGGGATATTGCAACCATGGGAGTGGCGCAGAACTACGCAGTGCGCGCGGATCTAGTTTTGCCGAGGAATTCTGGCATCCCCGCTCCATTTTCTCTTATGTTTTAGTTACCATGCCAGCGATCAGTTGGCAATTCACAAACGCTGGTTCTCTTCGTCGAGTGAAAACTGATACAGCCAAAATAGTTGGCCACACATGCAGACACCGTTGCTGACGATGCACGTGGCACATTTGCGCAGCAAAGAGAAATTTCCACATTATGTAGTTGCTGCTGCACCGAATGGCAACTCAATGCTTCTTCGACGTCCTTGTATGAACTGACATCACATAAATCCCACGTAAAAAGAGCTAAAACATATCCCAATCGTTCCGCAGCCCACGACGGCAACACGGCCACACATTCAAGCAACGCCGCACCGAGTCGCAGTAGGAAAGGCTCGCCGTGCCCCCTTCCCTCCTCGCCCAATGAAAAGGTTTATAAAGTCGAATTTCATTTGTCCGCACTGCTTCTAAGGCACATATGTTGTTCTGTCACCTTTATTTTGAAAATCCTTTGCTCTGCGAATAATAAGCTGTGTCATGACTCTAAAAAATAGGCTGCCCGATTTCATTTGTCAATGCTCCTTTTTTACGTTTTAAATAAATCATAGCAGAGTAGGAACGTGGAAGTGCCTTATCTTTTAGAAAAAAGAAATATACGCACCTGAGTAGTCCTTGTCCAGAGCACCGTTTTCATAGCGGGCAATGTCTTGGCTGGAAGTAAAAGTAAATGGGTTTAACTGCATGAGTAAGGCAATACTGTATGCTTTAACATCAGTAAAGCTAAAAAGGCTGAACAACGTACACCCTTTTGCGACGGGGTGCATTTACTTAATGAGCACTCTAGTAATAGGAACCTTTATCAGCTCACCCTGTTATAAGGTGCACTACGTCAGGTTTTCCGGGAACGTTTCCTGCTTTGTAATAATCAAATAGCCCGTTTAATGTTTTGTCCATATCAAGAACACCAGCTTGCATATGGTTTGCAAATATGTCGTCCTGTAAAGAAAGCAACAGCGAATTTTAACAAGAACACGTTTTATGCCAAGCTCCAAAAGTCTCTCCCATGTACGCACGTCCCGCTATCATTTTCACGCGAATCCATGAGGTGGTAACACTTCACCGTTTTGTGCGTACCCAATGGTTAGAAAAGCAAGCACAAGGCTTGCCTTTCAGTCCATTTTCAATGTTTGCTTTAGTAAATGAATTGCTCTCTTGGTGACATTTGTTGCAATTACGATATTCAGGTATCATTTTTTTTACAACTCAGTAATTTTGTGCACAATGTGGTCACAGCCGAGAGACCAATCGTAGTGCTTAGATATGTGTTTTGCGTTCAACATCTACGGACGACGGGGTTCTTAGCGCATTCCTTGCGCTTTGCCAAGATGATACTCGAAAAATCCTCGCCGCTCGATGGCACCATACGGCTCACCTTTGAACATGTGCATGGGCAATCATGCGCAATTCTGCTGGTACTCCAACGACATAATTTCACCACATACGTAATCACCGTCACGTCGGGTACACCTACTACGCCTGGTAGCCTCCGAAGTGTTGTGTACAGGCAGCGCAGTAGAACATGCGTCGCGTGCTTTCTGTCGCGGTTATTATTTAGGACTTCAAGCAAAACTATATGTGAAACGACAGCGCACATTTATGACCTCGTATTCACGAATGTGTAACGAAGCTACTTCTTAGCATACGTGTTCCACGTTCGTGCTATGACCAATTCATCTCAACGAGGGATCAACCACTTTTTTTTCTACTGCTCGAGATAAAACAAAACTTCACTTTAGAGCAATTTTTTGCATTTCTGAGACCATTGATTAGGGAGCTTGTGGCATACATTCATATAAGCAGTAGATGTTGAGATGATGCTTTTCGTTTTGAAAAGCGCAAGTTTGCTTTTTGCAAAAAAAAAACAGATTTCTATTGAGATAATATATGTTTCCCAAGACTATCCCACCATCTACAACAGTGCCTCTTTTTTATATGTTATATAATAAAAAATATCAACAAAATTATTTTGATAGATTCGTTATAATTATTATTACGTAAACTAGCGGACTGTCAACTCAAGTGAAAGGCGTTTACTAGGATTAAAAGTAGTACTTACCGTACTTCTCGTTATTCCAACCAGCATGAATTCTATCCGTGGTGCCGTCATTTCAACGTATCTAAGGTTGACCTGAGATAGACGATAATTTTGGCAGTTGTGCCACAAAAGCCGAGAGTGGTATTGGTTAGCCCCAAGAATATTTATCAATCCAACAACAATGAAATAATTTTTCTTAAATATAGCAACCAACTAGCACAAAATTTGGAGCATTGCAATTGCCATAGAAGTGGACACACGTCTAGTCCAGTTGGGCAAAGCACGTTTATAATGGTTGCCGAGATGTTTCAATCAAGGTCCCCAAGAATACATATATACATTCTACAAGACAAAGTGAGAGTTTGCCACTACTCGGCGAAAGGGCTACACTGAGAGCTTTTATACCGTTGAAATAGTTATATAAGATACATCAATCTGCTAGTGAGGCTTCTGTAAAATTCAATAAAACTTTTTCCTCAATGAGCGGTATGAGAAATGCAGCATGAAAAGGCAAAAGCCGCACTTGTACGGGTGCCAAGCCTTGGTCTATAGTTCTTGCTGTTAGAATTCCTTTTTCGCTTTGTTTCTACAAGTGCTTTACAAAACAACGAAATTTAATGCCATTAGTATTCTTTTTGGGAACTTTTCTGATATGTGAATAACTTATATCAGGTACACGTGAGCGATTGTCAGACCTTACTGTGTAAGTATTACTGTCCACATTCACTTATACAGTTCTTGCTAGAATTAGTATAATACTGTGGGTAAGCAATGGTGATGTTTATTTCTGTTTTCCTCTTTCCACACCCGTAGACTTACTGCCACAACATTTATCTGCACGAAGCTTGGTTCACTGGTCTGTCCATCTATCATTACTATTATCCTGCCGTCATCATCAAAGTGCCTCATAAGCCTCGAACTCATGAGAAAAACAAATGTCCTAATATCATATTTGCTGGATAATGAGTTACTGCAATTAGGAAAAAAAAGAAATAGGAGCTTTTGCCTGCTAAATCCACGATGCGATTATCAGGCACGCCGTAGTGGGGACTCCGGGATAATTGGGACCACCAGGGGTGCTTTAAAGTGCACCTAAATCAAAGTGCACAGGTGATTTCGCACTTCGCCCCCGTCGAAATACCGCCGCCGTGGCCTGGAATGAATCCCGCGCATTAGGAATCAGGCGCGCTAATTACTCAGTTACGGTGCAGTAATAGGGATGGTAATTTGTGCGGGGTTTTCTGTGCGATCCGTTATCTTACGGTTATTGTGGTCATAGCGCCTATGCCGCGTGTTATGTGTCCGCGTTATCTGGCGCTGTCGCCCAGAAGTCTGAAACGTTGTCTCTACGTGACGTCACTAGTCACATGAGTGTTCACTACATATGCATGCTGCTGGCTTGAAATAAATGTTGTTGTTATCACGCCCGCCATCATACTGAGTGCTCAGTTCTTTCCTGCGGCCAGCCCGGCTGCGCTCGGCAAGCGGCAAGGCCGACAGTTGTTACTTATAGGCACGCGTTATGAAACACAGTACAAGTAGTAGTGTAGCGAATTAACGGGGCATTGTTTGCCTCACAAGAAAGTTATTCTTGACAAAAAAATAAATTGCATGAATCAAGGACCACAAAAGGAAGCCAGCGACATGCCGCTGTCAAGATTCTGCTGATGTCGTAGTAAACAACTTTATGCTTAACACTTCAACGCAGCGATCTAATGCTGTAAAGCTCTGCACTGCTCTGGCTATGAGCTACCATATTCCTCCACTGAAAATCTTAACGGCTATCTTGCTGACAAAATATTCTAACCTGTAACAAACGACCAAGAGCGTTAAATGAACTGTGAAACAAAAAAAAAAAAACTGCGCATTTTTGCGATGCAGCCCAGCCGGGACAGGAATGATGAGATAACACTTATTGTATAATCAGCAAACATACTCACTCCATTTAGCAGGACTGCGAAGTATGCAATTAGGTCCTCAGTTGTCTTAAACTCTTTCTGGTGCACACTGTCAGATATTACGTGAACTTCTACGACAAAGTTTTCCATGTTCGATCCTTCTCTTGGCGTTATTTGCCCAAATCGGCCTTTGTCGGCGAACACTGTGCGAGGAGACCAGTTGTGGTGCACATCCATCACATTTTCCGTGTTGCCGCTTTTCAGCTGGCAAATGGTCACTAGAAGTTACAACCAAGTAACGCAAGTAACGTCGTCACCTCACCCTCCCGTTCAAAGCATTCTCCGCCCTTTCTCACCCTCGTTCTCACCTATAAAAAAATTATCCGCCCTCCTTCACTCTCAGTTTCAGCAGTATAAGCGTTACCCGCCCTTTCTCACCCTCACGCGGTAAGGGTAGCATCCTTCTCTTACCTAACGTTTTCTTCAATTTCAAATATACTGTTTGCTCGACCCACGAGATTAGTTTGCGGCGCTGATTTAGACTACTGTCATTCCTATTGTCAACGCGTGCCACACTGCTTCTGCTGTGAATTTGTCGGAATTCATGCATATACTTAGCAACTACGTGTTGATATATTCCACCATTCTACTGCGCTTACTCCTGATAATCAGTGCAACAGATCGACGTTTCTGAGAGTGAGCTAAAATAAGTAAGCCTAATGTTTACTGTAAATAAAGTCGCTTTGCTGTCATTGCGAAGTGCGAGCTTGAAAATAAAACAAATTATGGTTGTACTATAGATGAGCTCGAATTATATTAGCCTAATGTTTTTTCATCATCTTGATGTTTCCTTTAGTTCATATGTCAACACATGCTTCAGTGCCGGAATATCCTCAAATTCTTGTTTGTTTATTTAGAGCATGAAAAGGTAAGATAGCGGGGCCTTACTTCTGATAATGGAGTGCGCTGACCTGTGGTGACCAGCGAAAAAAAAAACTCGGAGTGAGGCCAGAAAGTCACCGTCAATCCTCCCGCTCTCATTGTCGCTTTCAGTGGCTACAGCTTTCAATAGGTTTAACTACAGGTAACATCAACAGTCATTTATGACTTTAGTCATTTAGAAGTGGGCTTCGACATACTACTGCGCAAGAGAGATTTCCTACCAGTGCACTTCAAAACATGAGACTTTGAAACCCACCACGCAGTAAGATCTGAGTGACTTCTCTGTGCTTCAACAAGATGAATAGCCTTTTTCTGATTTACCCTCACATCATCACCACACCCTCCCTTCGCCCTACCCTCACAACATCCGCCCACCTTTCACCAAACTTCAGGAACGCGATCCTCACCTCTTCCTCAACTCACGAAGTCAGGATGAGGAAAGATGACGGTTAGGAAGGCCCGCGTAAGTGGGCCCATGTCTGCTAGTTACTATGCTAAGTATTGAATAATTGTTAGGGGCCCCTAACTTTCAGCAAATTGCGTGACTTCTGATAGAAAAGGAGGTATGCCGGTGAGGAAGGCCCTGCGTAAGTGGGCCCATGTCTGCTAGTTACTATGCTAAGTATTGAATAATTGTTAGAGGCTCCTAACTGTCAACAAATTGCGTGACTTCTGATAGAAAAGGAGGTATGCCCTTTCACATGTCATTCACTTATTTTCCAGCACCGAACACAGAACACAAGTACCACCCTATTATAGGCATACAGTGGTTCCATATGTGCTTTTATAGACTAACTGCTCTCATTGACAGAATATGCGAAGTAAATTTGCGGGAGAATAACTGTTTCGATTCATAGCCAAATCAACTGAAGACTGGCACAATACTTTCATTCTAGAAAATAAAGTGTACCATCGCAGAATTCTGGCAGTACTTGCCTATCGCATGCAACAAACAGGCAGATTCAAACACGCAAAAAAAGAAAGCACATAAAGAAAAGCAAACGGACACTGCTAGAAACACTGAAAAAAAGTCTCGTTTGAAAAAGTCTCAGCCTGAAAGTGAAGCATCAATTGCGATAGCAAACTAGTGGACATCTGTATGAAGTAACAATAGTAGTTTTATGGGCCGTATAAACTTTTAAACATAGGCATACTAACCAAATTAGTTGCAAGCACAAGAAACATGAACGCATCTCACTCGATGGCCGCGGAAACTTGCTGTCAAAACGCTGTAGTGAGTAAGCATTGCAGAAGCAGCGAGTGAATTGACCTTCGTCCCGCCGCTTACATAAGCGTGAACTAGGCCGCGAAAACACAGCTCAGCGAGGAAGGACTCTGCCCCCGCTGCAGATGGCTTTCAAGATACAGCTGCCCGGCAGGGAGCGCGCGATGTAATACGCAGTCTCACCCTACCTTACCGCCGGAGCCTTCCGGTGGGCGCGCGCGGTCGCTCGGTCGCTCGGTCGCCCCCCCCTTGCCTCCGCCCGAAGCGTTGCGCGCGACAGGAAGACGGGGTGCTTCCTTCCCCCTTCCCGCTGAGCCGCGATCCTCGGCTCACCCTCCCGCACCTTCACTCGCACATAAAGAAATCGGCGCGCGGGGACGGTATTGTGGCCCGTGGACTTTGTTCGGGACCTCACGGCGACGGCGACGCCGACGGCTGAAATGCGCCAGGAGTGGCCATATAAATACTATCGCAATAAAAATATTCACCGACGATTCCGATACGACCTAATGCGACATTCGAGCGGAGCTCTATACGTGCTTTTATTTCGCGATATATTGGCTGGCACAGACAAATCTGTCTCGTGCGTGGTACGTTGCAAATGGAGCGAAGTGTGGTGCGACTACTGCCTCGCCAATCGAGAGATCACGAGAGGTCGCGCATGGGTGACGCGGGGGCGCGATTCAGAGCAGCCGCCGCAGACAGACCTCCGCTCATGCAGCGCTTTGATGAACACACGGCGCGCGCTATTCCGGCAGCATCTTGTAGCCATCGTCGCCGCAGGACCCCTATTGCGTGGCACTGCGCTTTTCTTCTCACGCTTTCGCCATACCCACCTCCTCTGGATGAGGAGGTGGGTATGGCGACCAACTCCACATCCGCCTCAAGGTCGCGCTGCACCCTTCTCCTCCGCTTTACTTCTCGCGGTCTCTTCGCTCTCGCCGTCTTTCACCTGCCGCTGCGCTCCACGTCCACACTCATCCTTCGCTGTGTTCGTTCTCTAGGTTACGAGGGACGCCTAAGGACAACGCCGACAGTCGCCGCAAGAACGCGCGCCCCACAGCTGCGCTCTAAAATGCAGGCGTAGCGTACAGGAAGGCAGCGCTAAGGATTAGACAGCTCACAATCTCAGAAGGTAATGAGTATGATGAGAATAAAATTACAGATTCACGAAACGGACCAAGGTGGCACAAGACAGTGGTAATTTGAGATTTCCCCGAAGAACCTTTATTTTCTAGAGTATGTAAATAACGAAGTGTCTAAAGCTACGACCGGCACACACGCAAACAATAGGTCGTACTAGACATACGGCGGCTACCCATAAGGAGAAAGCTTTTCCGCAACCATATTGTGCCAAGGTTAGCGCTACCTTCAGAGTAAAGTGGTTAAAACACGCGTAGAGCTGCTAATCATGGACGCATACTTTCCCGTCATCAAATATTCTATGTGGCATTGTGAGCAAACAAGTACGATTATCTACGAGCGGTAGCACACATTAACGTACATCAATGCTAGCATGGTGGAGGGCTTCCAGATCTAACGAAAGAAGCCTTTATAAGTGGCTATTGTCGTTAAATACTATATAACACAATAGGCTAGAGCATATTTATGTAAAGTGCACAAAAATCGGCCTTCGTAATGCCGGAATCAACTAAAATATTATGGATAAGATAAGTGTAGAAACAAAAAGCAAGTTTCATCGGTGGAATGGTGGTAGCATGTAATGCGGCTGGATATATGCAACATATTCCTACAAAATTTAAGGAAGATCTGGGGCGAACTTTTAGCCGCAGCCTATATTTAAACTTGATTATAAATTTACGTTGCGATAGATGCTTAAGAACGTAATCGGGAGCAACTTAAGCAGCAGAAGCATTGATATGCGTATGGAATAAAACGTTTAATGGCTTTGCGAGTAGTTACTCTACAATAATTTTATCATTGGCAAGGAAGATCATGATTAAAAAATTGCTACAGAAATAGCAAGGTCTCTACTAATGCGTAAGCATTCTTTGGCTCAGCTGTTACTTCGCTTTTGCTTACTTGCTTTTCCTAGGTTATGCATGTCTAGCGATCGCTTTTCTCTTGCCGAAGAAATGAAATACGTGTACTAAACGGTGTGGAGATGAGTTGCCAGGAAGCTGTTCGGCCCCTTCAAAGTCATCGGAACAATTGAGCCAGAACGCCACCAGAAGCGCTTTCACTACACCTGTTCTTTTTTATTGCGATAGCAATTATATGAACACTCAAAAGCAGATTTCTGCCGTCGGCGTCGTCGTCGCCGTCGCCGTGAGGTTCCGTATGACGTCAATGGAGATGAAATCGTCGCCGCGCGCCGCCGAACGCTGTATGTGCGAGTGAAAGGGAGCGAGGGACGCGCGCTTTCACGGGGAGTGAACGCACGGCGGAGAACAAACGCGCGCTCTGCGCTGTGCTCCCTTAAGGGCTGCAGAAGTAGGCGTCTCTTTCCTCCTCTACAATCACCATATATGTAGAGTAAACGTAGCTTCTACCGACGCGCGAAAGGCTGTGGGGGAGGGGGGGAGGGGCAGGGAAGGGAGGCGACGTTTAGCTGCGGCACCAAGTGCCTATTTATATCAGAGGCTCCGGCAACAGTCACCAACGCCGCACGCATTTTGAGCGAACGCGGGCAAAACGCCGGCGGCGTCGACAAAAGTTCTGCGTGTTGCCGGTGCTGCTGCATGTCCAAGTTTATACAGCTGATAAAGCTGCTATCATTACTCCGTATAGCTCTCTTCAAATTTGCTATCGCAAATGATGCTTCGCCTTTCAGGTGAAACTGCGACAACTTTTTTTTTTTCATTTCGTAATTTTATTTTCTCTTCTTCCCCTTCTGTTACGACCTTGACGCGGTGACGGCGACGTCATCAGTTTTCTTTAACACTACCATTTATTTGTTATCATTACTATCCTATTATCACGTGTACCAAGCAGTTATTCTTATTTTTTTACCCAGTAGCCCCACAGCAGGCTTCTCTGCACACTTACCCGCAATGCGGAAAAGTAAGCTTTCAAGGTGGTTATCGCATATAAAGCTACCAATCATCTACGTTTACACTATTATACTGATTAAATGTCTTACCTTCACAAATGCCGTATTTTTCTGCAGAAACAAGGCGACACTTTTTTTCTGACAGACAGATTTTGCTAGGGTACTCGCCAGAGAATGCTAACGCATTAAAATTCATATTCCAGCAGCGTTTGAGTGCGCTCAAAACATGGCTGTGCAGAGCATGGGCATCTCAATATAAATAAAGGACAATGCATTAGACTGATATTTTAGCGCTTATAATGAAACACTGGTAGGAATAAAAGAAGAAACTTCGTAATGAATATCGACAAATTTACTGAAAATGATTTACCGAAATTTGGGACATTCTCTTTCGTTTCTTCGACTTGATATATCATATGAAGCATTTCACCTTGGAGTGAACGCTTGCCTTCTGGAACAGGCTTTATTCTTAACTTGTTGTTTATTATACCTTCCTGTAAAACAAGTAATAATTTATTTGATTTGTCAGGCCACCTAGAGTAAACTATTACTGAAAAAAAGCTGAAAATTGTGTTCGGCAGCCCTTCAAATCTACTGTGGGCGGGAATATCAAAGGCAGGTCTTTAAATGATAAACCTTGAAGCATTGTGGCAGGATCATTCAACAGCGCATCACCTTACTATGAAGTATAAACCGCAATATTTTACCAATGAAAGAAAAAAAAATTCAGTGTATAACAAAGAACCTACAATGCCCTGTCAAGCTAACGTGCGATGTCAATTGTCCGACACTACGAGTACCTGTGCAGCCTAATGAATCCACGACGCTGTTAATTTTCCTATGGTTAACTCAACTGCAGATTTTCAACATTTTCTTCGCAGTTGTGTTCAGCACTGATTCATAAATAAAAGCGTACTTGAATCCCTGAAGGTATATATGGTCCAGTGGGACGTCTGTGCAGGATAGCCTACATGGCGAAAGTTGTGATATTTGTTCCAATATGTGGACAAAGCTGCGCAGTTTTTTATTTTACAGCAAACACCTGTCAGATGTGGAATAAGAGCAAACTGAGTATAAGACAAATTGAATGCTTCCTAGGGCTGTGTCTGTTGGCGTAAGGCTTTACTAAGGTTTAAAGTACCTCAGTGTAAGATTTCTATATATATATATATTATATATATATATATATATGCCATACAAAAGCTTCACAAATACGTAATGGCGACAGTAATGACGACAGTATGCCGATGACTGGATGACGAAGCTGGAAGGACGATGATGGCACGATCTCAACTTCATGAAGACGACGGTATGACAGCAGAGACGCTAGCCATTGTTTGGCACAATAACGATTAAATGACGAAAACATATTATATTATAAGTACGAAAAAGGATGGCGTCCAAAGATCGAGGATGCCATGATGACGACGATGAGATGGCTTTGTTGAAATGATGGCGATGGTAAATGACAACGAATACGGCATAGCGACAGTTATACGACGCTGACATAAACCACGATGGCATAACCACGTTTGATTCGTGCAAAATAATTGAGACGTTGATGGAATGACGAAGACGATATGAGGACTACGGCACGGTGACACAGACAGACAAACAAGACAAGACAGACAACAGACAGACAGACAGATAGACATATAGATAGATAGATAGATACGTTCAAAATTCCTGAAGTAGGCAAAGAAAGCTAATTGCATTAAAGTAAACCCTTCTAAACATACGAATAGCTTACTATTTGCGCTGCGCCACCTCTCAGGCGTACGATCAAAGAAGATTGGTGACGTGTGTCGTGGTACAAACTCTTTCGCAGAGCGGATGTCTCAATCTGCAATCAGAAAACATGCGCATGTGGAAGGTGAGTGGGGCGAATGACTAGTGAAACATTTCCGTTTGTTTTATTCTATATTCTTTAGTATTGTTACACAATTTGACTAAGCTGTGAAATGTCACGCCGTTTAATGATACACTGAGAACAATTGGCGATTTTTTTCCGCTAATCAAATTTTTTTCCCCATGGAATTGGCTTCGTGGCTCAAAAACCAGAGCACTAATTTAATAATTTTAGCCTGCCTATGTCACATATATAGTCGGCCATGCAGTCTTCGACGTCTTCGAACAGGTCGGCATGGAACGACTTCGAAACCCGTGGGTTCAGAAGTGTGTACCAGTTCGTCATTGCGCTTTCCATACCGGTCGAGGTGGCCTGAATAGCTGCGTTTTCTTCTGGAGGCAGTCCCGGGATTCTGCGGCTGAACGGGGTATCGATTGGCCCTGGGCTGGTAGTCCCACTCCCAGGAGGGGTCTGCGGCATGGGTGAGAACTGCTCCACTACTTTGCCACGTGTCCTGAAAAGGAGACTGACGACGTTTATTGAGAGCAGCTGGCTCCTGGAGAAAACCGCAAGCATCCCCTCTTCTGCACACGCGACTGAGAAAAATTTTGACAGGCGATTCAATCTCTAGTTGACGCTGAGTTTGGGTTGAGAGTGTGATGGCGTCACTGCGCGCGTCACTGTAACAAGTCACTCCCCGCATGATGGGGAGTAGGATGAGCATCTCAGTGCTTAAAAATTTGGCTACGGGATTGGCCCACATTTGTCGACGGCACATGCCACAAGCACGACCCATCTATTTGACTGCACATACCTTGCAGGCACGGCTTACATTTTAAATTCTTACATTTTCTTAGCTGATTGCTATGTTTTGCGCTCTTGGCTCATCCACAGTGGTGGGCCGACTCCAAAGATTGTGCACTCTAGATTTAGGCATGTGCCGCTTGGTATGGTCCACTGGGCATGTACCATCGTCCTCACGCCGTTGTCCCCTGGCGATCGTTACACCATCACCGTCACGCCATTTCAGTCGTATAGTCGTCGTCACCCATCGTCGTCATCCGATTCCTGTCTTAAGAATTCCTCATCGTGCCATTACCTTCATGTCGTCGTCGCCATACCACCTCCATCGTTCCATCGACGTCATTCCTTCTTCATCGGTCCTCCGTCATGATGGTGTTGCCATGCAATCGAGATTATGCTGGCATTGTTGTATCGTCTCGATACTGTCGTGGTCGTTCCATTGCCGTTTTTCAAGCTTCGTTGTACAGATATCGTCGAGTCGTCATCATCCCGCCCGTTGTCGTTACGTCCACCGCCCTCTTGCAGTCGTTATACCGTCGTCGTCTCATTGTCTTCATCTCGTGGTCATCACGCTGTCTTCGTTACACCATCTTCATTGTTTCCGAATCTTCATCCCATTGGCATGCGGCCGGCGTCACAGCGCTTTCCTCTGCGCCATTGTATTATTAAGAGGCAGTGAGCGCGCAAGCACCGGAGAGGAGCGTTGTTTTAAAAGAAAAACGCTGTATAACATTATGTACACGGAAATGTTATGGAAGAAGCAGCACATTCAAGTACCTAAAGTTCACGGCGAGTTCGCGATTGGTAACGGAAACGCTCAGCTCACTCAACAGATAATGCATGAACATGCACGATGCGCACTAGTGACCATCCTGTAAGTTTTTCAGACCCGATGGCCTTCAAGATCCGACAACATTACTCGATTGCACTATCTTCGTGGTCTGCCTTGAGAAAGGCTAGACACTCATGTACATGCCAAGCAAAAGTGGAGTAAGTTCATTAAGGAAATCATTGTCTTAAAAATGCCAGTTTCAGATTAGGAGGTAAACTTGTGAATCGCACGTGTTGTGGGCATCGATGTTATGCGAAGCATTTTGCAGATACTTGGTTACCTAGGATTTCTTGGGGTTCCGGAAAGCGATACTAGGTGTACAAGCGTGTATGTGTAAATTGCAGAGTTGTGTGCAAGGGCGCGAGTGTACGTGGCAACCTCTCGCACATGCAGAGCGTCTGCTGTGGTGTGACTACGCCAAATAGTGCCGACATTTTCCTGGCGGTTTCGGTTTCAGTTGTACCAGCACGTCAAGCACACGAGAGCTTTTTCTTTCTTTTAAAGTGTTTTAATGAGAGCTCCATCGGTGTATCATTACAATCTGTGAAATGGTGTCAAGGTGATTCGGATATGAATATCGTTTCCAAAAGCTAACATAAAATATTCATATGAATGCCTCACTGAAGCAACAAATAGCTTACCCCTTGTGATAGCAACACGTACCTTCTCGATTTCGTTTCCTTTTAGACTGCTTGTAGCCACCAAAAGTTCGTTGGCGAGTACAGAACTCTTCGTGAGATTGAGGGTGAAAGCGTCATTGAGACGAAGGATGACATTTGTAGCTGTCGCCCGCCCTTGCAGAATTGTTGGGTACACAAGAATTCCGTCATCTGCTTATTTGTTTGGAAAATGAGAAGCAATGCAAGCTGTCATAACTCATTCATATCTTTAAGGCATATACCAGATGTTCAAAATTAAGTTTTACGGGAATGTTTAAAAATCGCCTCTGGCAGGTAGCATAATTATTATCGTTGAGCTCGGTTATTCGAAGAGGCGGACATGAGTAGCACGATAAATCGAAACACATAATCAACTAATTAATAAAAGAGTACTAAATAAATTCTTAATTAATTACTTTACGACACATATTGCAATTTGCGAATTGTAGCCGGCGAGCATGTCTGGCGTATCCACTTGGAATAAATTTCTAGAAGGACACCAGTTTGGAGACTCGCCTTAAAAATGAACTGTTGCACCACTTATTTTTTATCGAAATGCTGTTTTATACATTGAAGAACAAAAGTAACTGGAACGCCCACGTATTTCCTCCCACACTTTGGGAAATAATATCTCGAAACTGGTGTCATCCTGGAAATTCATTTCAAGTGACTGGGTCTTGCATGCTCGTAAATTGCAATATGTGTAGTAAAGTAAATAACTAAGAAGTTCATTAGTAAATATTTGTAAATTGCTTGAATATGTGTTTCGATTTTTTGTGCTGCTGGTGTCCGCCTCTTCGAATAACCCAGCTCAATGATAAGGATCATGCTACTTGCCACAGGCAGGCAGGCAGGCAGGCAATGAACTTTATTTTAGGTCCTGAGGAGCGACTCCGAGAACCCCTTACGCTAGGAGGAGCCACCGCGGGCCGTTCCCACGTCGGGACGGGCAGGCCGTGCCTGACCGCCACGTCGCGGGCCCTCTGGACAGCCCGTAGCTGAGCGGTGAGGTCGGAGCTCTTGAGCGCCTCAACCCACTCTTCTTCCGTGGTGAGATTATCGTGGTCCCGTAACGAGGGACACCGCCAGAGCAGGTTTTCTAAGTGCAGAAGGGATCGCCGCAATCCGGACAATCGGGCTCGAACGAGGCCGGGTACCTGCTGACCCTGGCTAGACTGGGATAGGACCCGGTCTGCAGCATGCGAAGGGTGGAAGACTGAGGCCTGGAGAGCTTCGTGTGGGGCGGGGCGATTTTCAAAAATTCCGTAAACCTTAATTTTGAACACCCGGTATATTGAGGAAAATACAGAAGGGGGCACTTTTCATACACATATTTACCGGCTAATGCTAGCAGTTCTACGATATTCAGTTATTTCGTGTTGTGGAGAGGTAATAAACATTTGCCATGACAATCTCCTGCAAAAATATAATATAACGAAAATAAAGCACAAATAGCAAAAATATAATGTAAGCATAGAGAAGTTTGCAGGAATAAGTTTCATCTTTTTATATGAAGTTTAGAGGGAGCTCAGACTTTGCCTTTCAAAGATCCCTGGCTGCTTATCAGGCTTCCCGGCAACTGCAGCTTCTTTTTCCAACTTCGCATTCGCACGCGGCTGCCAAGGAGGCGAGCGCCATCTCGATAGTGTTTTTGCAAGGAAGGAACACCGGTGCGCCACTGTGTAAACTGAAGAAATGCTGAAAAAGGGGTTTGTGTTTGTGTTCCGGCGTAAGAGAATTATGTTTTCTCGTACACTCAAATTACAATCCGACGGTACCACATCTGTAGGTTATGGTCAAGTCGTACTTAACAATTTTGCTGATAGACCTTACTTTGAGAAATTCAATTTTGTTCACTGATGCCTTGGGCCACGCGGAGGGCCTCCGCGGTCGGGGTGTTTCGGAACGATTATTTCCACCAGCGACGCCGGCACGCCCAGGCCGATGAGGATGCCGACGCCGACGCCAGATTTTTTTTTTGACACGGGGCCCTTAACGCTGTCGCGTTAAAGTTAGCTGACAAAATATTACGTCTCCGATAGCATTTCTGTTCGATCTAAATTTGTTGTAAGCAGGACATGGGTAGAAATAGTTTACTGGTGAATAAGAGCACGCCATAAATTTGTTGCAAGTTTTCAATATATCCATGTGGTGAGAATGAATTTGAAATTAGAAATCTGCGAATGTAAGAGCATTGACAAGAACTTACCTGCGTAGGAGAAGATGGCAAATCTCGCGAATAAAAGGAAACCAAGCATTTTCAAGCTGTTTGCATTCGTCAAGCAGACTGCTATCATTCAGCATTTGGTTGTAAAGCAGTAAGATCGGTTATTGCTGTATATATCCGCGCTTGGCGATAAAGAACTACATTTCACCTGTTGAATCTCTTGTTGATCACGTCAAGGATAGCTTCATTGTTCGTTGCCTCAGAAAGGCAAAGTTCGCTGAAGGGCTCTCCATTGTAGTAACATTCAACTTTTAACACCAGTGTCCGGAACTGCTCCCAGCCAAGAGGCGTCACGTTTATAAAAGGTTGCTCTCTGACAAGTTTACCTAAGGAATACGCTATTCTTCAGTTCCAGGACGGGGAGTGTTGTGCTTCGTATACCTTTTGGATGGTGGACTACTTCTGTTAAAAAGAAAGTTTAAAAAGACATTGCACCAGAATATAGAGTCTTATATGGCGAACGTTCATCAAAATATTCTGGCCGTTTCATCCTTCATGCTGCACATGTGAATAAAACGATTCAGTACTGACAGTGTGTAGCAAGGCCTTACTTTCACAAGACCGTGCACGCTTGGTTGCCCTAAAGGCCAGTAAACGTGCCTTCTGTAGCCACGAAAACAAGCCGCGCTGTTTATGTGCTACATATGCAGCGTTGCAGCGTTAGAAATCCAAACAAGACCAAAGTGTAGAGTAAGATGCAGGCTTGTAAACACGGAATGTCGCTGAAGCCAACGTTTCGAAAAAGACAGTTTTCTTCGTCAGAAGGAGACAAGTCCCGTTGTTGACTGCAATAAAGTGCGAATTTGGGCCGCTTGTTACCTGTTGTATATAAAACGAGGAACAACGTAACACACAGGAATCAGGAGAAGAACTTAGTGAGAACAATTATCAGTAGTTATATTTCATTGGGGGTTGCTATAGTAGACCACATAGCGTGTATAGCGTGGTATGTCGTGAAATAGGATAGACGCTTGTACTTTCCACCATACTTCTAGCTCCTCTCAGATGAAAGCATTGTGCGGCGTTAGTACGGATTTCAGTGAGAGGTGGTGCTGTCCTGGTTTTTGTGAAGGTTAACGGTATTGGCTCGGGATGGAACTGCGCCGTGCGTCCCTCTTGATACTCCTAAGTCTCATAAGCGCACACCCGGGTAGCGCGCGCAGGTGTGTGAGCGTGCGCAGTGAGCGTGCGCAGGTGTGTGGCTGTTGATTTCCGTCTGAATATTTGTGGCCGGGCGTACACTATGAGCCATATGATTAGGCACAGAAAGAAGCTTGTAGTTACAGTCCATGCCTAATACTCCGGTTACCATCCTTTGACTACTTCAAGAAACCTGAATATATCTATCTTTCTATCTATATACCGTAAAAACCGGACTATAGGTCGACCTGGAATATAGGTCGTCCCCCCAACTAACCAATTCTAAAAATGAAAAAAAAAAAAAATCTTTTTCAATGGCAAAAGTACCGAAAGACACCCTTACCTTTAAACAAATGCGACTCAGCCGGTTGCACAATGGTCACAGTATTTATTTAAATGCTGCTCCGTGCCGTGATGATAAGGTGCTGGCCAACACGCGGGTCGATGGTCACACGATACGAAGACCACGGCAACCCGCCAGGTTGCCGTGGGCTTCCGCGTGCTCAATCGCCTTTTTCTTGAAGGCGACGGTGAATTGCCGTCGGCTTCCGCTCATTTTGAAACAAAATGTGAAAAAAAGCAGCCTGAATCCGATGGCGAAGGCGGCTGTTCGCTTCATCTGCCCATTGTTGCAAGACTTCCGTAGTTTTTCCGCCAATGTCCGGTATATAAGACGAGGGCCGACTTTTCGCAATGGTTTTTTGAAAAAAAGTTCGACCTATATTCCGCTTTTTACGGTATCTATCTATCCACACTCTTACGTAGACCCAGTGATGAACGTTTCTACTTGCTTGGGTTCAAAGTAGGCATGTTTTGGTCTTCTTGTGGCCATCCTGGACGTTCCTTCACCGGTATTATATCTTTTTCATGCTCTTCTCGTCAAGCCATCATGGTAATGCCCCCATAACAGATATTCGTCGCACCACTCTCATTTCAGAAACGTCATCCCAGTGTCATCATGCCTTCGTCGTCATAACACCCCCGTTATTCCATCGACATTATTCTTTCTTCGCCATTCCTCTGGGCCTGCTCCTGGCTGCGAGCAGACTTGCGGGTCGTTCGCTGCTGTATCTTCATTGCTGAATGTGCCTGGATCTGTCCCTGGTGACTCGGCTTGCAAAATTTCCGGTCGAGCACGTACTTCATCCATGGGAGTTCCCAGGGTTGCTTCAGGAGTTCTCACTGACCATCCGTTTCCCCGACGCCACTGTTACCCGTTGGGATATACATTCACCACTTGACCCGCAGTTGCCGATATGTACATTATAATCTGTTGGTGGCCACCAATCATTTTCTTCTTCGAATTCGGTACAGTCCTAAGAAAGCAATTGTCCAGGCGCGACCGTATCGGGTACCCCAGCAGCACTTCCGAGGGAGACTTGCTGGTGCTCTAGGGAGTACTCCTCCAATTGAACAGAAACCGCATAGGATTATGTTCCTGCTTTTCCCTCTCATCTTTCGTAGATCACCCTTCATTGTTCGCACGCCCCTCTCAGTCGCTCCGTTTGATTGAGGATGAAAAGGTGTGGCTCTCAGCTGCGTAATGTTGTTCTTTTCAGCAAATGTTGCAAACTCGTGGCTGGTGAACTGTGTTTCATTATCACATACAAGTGTTCCTGGTAAACCGAAACGGCTAAATAAACCACGCAGGCAGTTAATCTGGGTTGCCGAAGCTACATGGTTGAGTAGCAGCACTTCTGTCCATTTAATGTGGGAATCCACTACGACGAGCACGATTTTACTTTCTATCAGTCCAGTGAACTCCACGTGAACGCGCGACCATCTATGCTGCGTTTGTGGCCAGTTTGACGGCGGAGCAGCTGGTGGCATGGACATATGGTCAATGCAGTAGCAGTTTGTCGATGTTGTCTCTACATCGCGGTATATACTTGACCACAGAATAGCGTTAGTTCAACATTATTGATTGCCTAGGACCCTCAATGCATTTTTTGTAGTAATTATAACAACTGCTTCCAAGCTGCGACCCAGTAGACTAGATCGTGTTTCAGAGATAACTCCAACTTCCGATCAGAAAATAGAATCAAGCAGTGAAGATGTTTTGGAAGTTTTCATCAGCCATGCAGCAGGTCTTCTTTTAGGCGGCTTAAAGTTGATTCATTGACTGTTGGCTCCTTCAGCTCGCTGTTGTCACTATGCCTTCATCGAAGCTTTTAAAAAATACATACACTTCGGGTTCGGGCAGCGTAACGGGAGCTGAAAACTGGAGAGACAACCCAATCAGCCCATCCGAAATCAATAGCTGCCTTCCCGGAGGATATTTGAGAGTATAGTGGTAGCCTGCCAGGTACAAGGTACAAGCTGGAGGCGACCTCTGGCCGTGGTAGACGTCTGGCAGTCGGCTCTCAGCACTCGTAGAAGTGGCTCATAATGGTAACCCACACAAACTGTCGATCTAGGAGATTGTCTGGAATTTCGTCACATCAAAAACCAATTCCAGGACCTCACGTCCTAAATGTGAATAATTTCCTTCAGCTTTTGTCGAGGTTCTTGAGCCGACCCCTACTGGTCTGAGAGCGCTTCCAATTGAGTCAAAAAGGACAGCTCGTACCCCACGAGGAGATGCGTCGCATCTCAACTTTAGGTCATTCGGCGGATCAAGATGCACTAGCCCCTTGGCGTTGATAAGGCATTGCTTTGCCCTTCTGGCTACAGACTACTGTGACGACTTCCACTGCCAACTTGTACATTGGGAACAACGCATCTGATAAGTTCAGCAGAAACCTTATATCAAATGTTACCATTCCATGAAAATAGCGCAGCGCGTTCATGTTTCTGGCAATAGGTCCATCCATGATAGCATCTACGTTCTTCTCCGTTGGTTGAAGACCAGCTCAGTCAATACGATACCCAAGATACGTGAGAGCTGGCTGGGGAAATTTACACTTATCATATCTGAGCTTCACGTCCTGCTCTCTGACCCTTTTAACACACTTTCCAACCATGCTCCGTCATCTGCAACCTTTTCAGACCGCAAAATGTTATCCGAATAGGCTTGAACACCACGTAGCCCGGCTAGTATTGTATCCATTTTTCTTTGGAAAATGGCTGGTGGGAAAGAAATGCCAAATGGAAGCCTGTCGTAACCAAAGATGCGTTTGTGCTTGTTTATAAGGCAAAACTTCTTGGAGCCTTCGTGTAAAGGCACCCGGTTGTATGCGTCTCTCAAATCACCCGTACTCAACAGCTGGTCTCCTCTCAGTCACGCCAGCATATCTTGAATTACTGGAAGCGGCCACTGCTCAGTGACGCAAGCAGAATTAGGCTTGGCTTTAAAATTATCGCCAATTCTGAGAAACATAATTTTTAAGAACGGGTACTATGGGCGTCGCCCAATCCGAATGCTTGACTGGCGGTATTATGCCCAGCGACACTAACCAGCTCAGTTCTTGCGATACTTCATCACGTAGCGTAGAGGGAATAGGTCTTGCCTTACAGAATTTGGAGACAGCGGTGTCCTTCAGCCGTATACTTGCTGGATGTTTCTGATTAACCTCATGCGTTGCGGGAAAACATCCTCGTAATTCTCGCGATTGGTGTTGACGTTGGGGCTGCTTGATCGGCTGGCCTCGCCTTCTTGCGCGACTCGCAGTACCTGAACGCCAGCCTGTTCTAGCAAGATTAACAGTACTCGGCCACACAAGCTTGGACCTGGGCAGTCTAGTACCACGAGTGATTATCAAAGAGAAAGGTCACCGTATCTCTCACTAAGTTTAAGGATATATCACTCGCAATCTTCCGGAGTACCACGACAATCTTACATGCGAAGGCTTCTTGGCCAGTGGTAGCGATATTTGTCGAAAAGTTGACGTGCTACGACACACACCGGTGAAACTGTATCTAATTGGTAGGGAAATCTATGGCTATCCCAACAAAGCGTTTGTGTAATTGGCGGCTCAAGAGAGTGCTGTCGTGCCGACCCCAACATGCGCATATCACTACCGTCGCTACATGTTGCCTGTTCCGCCGGCAACGCCTTCATCAGTTGCGAAAGCAGCTTTACCCTGGCGGTTGCGACTTATTTTTGCCAAGTTACCCCGTAGGCCGCAAACTTAACAAAGTGCCTTAACAAAGTGCCTGTCCAAGTCTTAAACACTTTAGTTCGGAACGTTAAAGTGCGCCACCTTAACAAAGTTTTTAACGTAGTCACACTTCATATGAAGTCTCCCTCTACAACGTACCTTATAATCTGATCGCGGTTTGTGAACGTGAAGTTCCTGAATTACCGCTTTATTTTTTACTTTGATCACTTCGGTTTCTCCTGTCAAAGCACTGATACGTATATCGAAAGTGAATAGTGCAAACAGCCGCAAAAATACTAATATAATAGTGAGAATGTCATCTTGCAAAAGAGAATCGAGACATGGTTTTCCAAGAAAAGGGGGACCTATTACCGTAACCGTTAAGGTGAATCATCCGTTTTCTTTTCCGGCAGGATGATGTGTTCTGATATTTGTATTCTTGACGAACGTTTCTTTATATTACGCGGTGCTTCCAAGTAAACCTTACATGGACAAACCTCTTGTCTATTTTCTTTTCTCTCGTTGTGCGCCACTTGTTTGCGCTCTTCCCTTTCAATATGCCCCTACGAAACAATCTATTTGTATGTTTAATATTCCTGAGTGTTGAGTTTTGAACGTTAAATGATCTTGGATGTCCAATGTATTATAGTTGACTATGATATAAGCCTTGATTGTTTTTCGATGATAATTCTTGGATACTAGGGAAAATATGTAATATTGATTATGGGCTGCAGACACATCACGTGGGTCACTTACCTTACTATTGCTAGCGTTTTAAAAATAAAATAACATAGCAGGTAATGGTTATTGCAAGTAAAAGGAAACTATTGAAGGTGCGAGACTAAAAAGGAGGAGGTCAAGTCTCAAAGCGACACACCAGAACAACCTGCCGCCAGCAAATCATCTTCACTTACGGTGTAAAGAAAATGCAACATGTACACAAATTAATGGTGATGCGAGGAATTAACTGTGGGATGGAGTCTAACAACCAAGCTTAAATAACTTATAGTGCGCATCTAGTTTCCTTGTTAGATTAGACTACGACGTCATGCATACGCATTGCGACAGGTTGTCATCCCGCAGCTGCAATGATGGAGCAAGTTATCTAGACCGAGTACCCATATGAACTTTTCGGAGGCTCAACTACTCATCAGTACTATTTGAATATGGATAATTATCTATTGAATTATCTTTCTGTGGTATTCAGTAAGAAATTGAATTGAATGAAAGACAAAGTGCCGATATTGGAATAGCATTAGTAAAATAATTAGCAATTATGTACAGATGAAATGAAAATATGTAGTTTCAGTATTATTTATTGGTCTTTCACCTCAAATTATTGATCCTACAATCTTCTCCGTCTTTTTAATTTTTTTGTCACGGTATAGTTGCAATAGCACCTCAAGCTTGCCTGTTGAAAAACTTGTTCTGGAACCATACCTGGGCATATAGAACCTGGACCTATACAATCAGACATTTCGCGACAAGCAAAGGCGGGATGACTCTCACGCGCTTTTCTGTTCAATTTTCGGAATGTATCCCATGATACCTTGGAATGTTTTCACGTTGGAAGCAAAAATATTGATATACTTTGGTGCACACTCGTTTCCGAGGGCGATCAGGGAGTTAAGGAAAACAAATATCCATAAGGAATCCTCAGTTTTCGGCAGCGACGCAAGCCACCCACAATATAGTCGTACAAGGGGACGCTGCAGTCCTTGTAAAAACAGGTGCAGCTTACGCCATCTGTACGTTACCACTATAACGCAATAAGGCATAACCAAGGGTGGCTACTCAAACAAGGTTAGCCCTTGCTGCCTGGAAATATTTGAAGTAAAAGGAAGCCACGAGAAGACAGGGCAGATCGAAATTAACAGAGAAAGTCGAAGATTGGAAATGAGGATAGGAAAAGGCAGCTACCGATTTCCCCTGCCTGGGTAAGTCCGGGGGCGACGTCTACGTGAAGTGGAAGCCAAAGAGGTGTGTTGCCTCCGCCGAGGGGTCATAAAGATCAAAACACCGGACAATGGCTCAATCTGCGGGATCCCCTTTAACCCGAACACGGCTAAGCCACGCACGTCTATGCACGGGAGGGTCCAACCCCCGTGTGCTGGGGTCCGTGGTGTCGCAGCACCCCAAGCGCCTGCTGATGCAGACGCCTCTACGGGAGGCCTAATAGCAATCTGTAGAGGTAACAACAACCACAACAATTCAAGCGTAGGTTCCCATTAGTTTGATGTATACCTCTACACTGATGCGGTTCTTTATAAAAATCACATGCCCTTCCCATGTCCAGAAAATTGGCGTAAACGAAGCTTGTGGCAAGACGACGCTGTCGCAGTCGTTCCGCCTCGTTTTCTCTAAACTAAGGGTCGGTGGCACTTCGGTGACGTGCTCCCTCAAATCGGGGTCCGCGGCTCTTCGCTGATGTTTCGCCGGGGCTTCGGAAGCCCTCACGCTAGAATTGGCACGTCGACGACGAGCCCTTTCCCGAGCGAGTTCGCGGCGCCGTTGCTAAAATGCAGCCTGCTCCTCGACGGAACGCACCAAGGGGAGCCTTCCCATCCGGGCACCGAAACTGATCTGAGGCGAGGGAAGCCTAGCGGAGCACGTGTCAATCACCTTTCCTTCCCTTTCCCTCTCCGCGACACACCAAACGACCCTGATTGGTCTTTCGGTCGTTTCGTTTCCTTCCTTATGTCTTTCTTTTTTGTCCCTGGCTCATACCCGCATATCCAACGCGGGTATGCGCCACACGTGATTTTATTATCGTTAATCGTGACGTAACTGAGGAGCATGTGATGTTATTGTTGCCATGTCCTATCAGCCATGTTAGCCATACATTTGTACCCTTCCATGCCAAATTTGGTATATACCAATTTATCGAGACGCGACCTTTCGACAGGTTTTCTATAGGGTTTTAGCGTTACACCACCATCACCACCACCACCGCCGACACTTTGAGGCAATACAAGCTTCACTGGTAAATGCATTATGCCATGTTGCGCGCCTAAACTATGGTTCCTACTTCGTACTATGTAAACGTTGCGATCAAATGCACCGCGATATTCCAGTGGGTTGCGTACCAACGCTTTGCGCATAAATGAAACATTGTGGTTTCGAAGCTTAATTACCTCTGACCTCAGGCGCAGACTGCCAACACAACAGGTAACGTACGTACCGCTTGCAGAAAGAAGAAATTTATATTTTCAGTTTTGTCTTTCTCACCACCCAGTTTTCGGTATGTATGTCATGTCGAACACCTGTCACGTCAACTGAGTCACTGGGCAAATGCGTAGGGCGTCGAGCACGTGTGCGGATGTAACGGGGTGCAAAACAAAGCGTAAAACCAACTTGGCTCACCGTGTATGTAACACTAAGTATGCGCTGCCCTCCAATGAACCTCGTTGACACCAACTAGGGTCACCGGTTATGTGCCACTGTGTATGTGCTGCATTTCAATGAACCTCTTAGACTGCAACTAAGTAAGATAAGTAAGGTTCTTCAAACAACATCTTTGACCTGGTTCGCAATTAATGTACGTGCGAATGGAGATGTGTACCTCTTCAATAACCCAATAACTTGGGGCACTGGGTGATTGCCACATGTTAAAATTGTAAGCATATAGATAATTTTGTTGCAGGAAAAATGCCGGCACACAGTTGTAATTGGGTGTGTATTTACAAAAGCTAGTAATGACGCTGCACCCGCAGTCTTTGTCGTCTCCTTCTCGAGACGTCTTCTTCCTTCGCATCCCCGCAACATCACCCTCGCATGGTGTAGCTCCGTCCCGGTGCAGGTTATAGGGCATCAATTAAAGTTGGCTCATAGGCTTTCAGTATGGCAACGTGAACATCATGGCTGTTTATGCCAGGAGGGATTGAAGACTCACCTGCCGGTGTAATAGTGCGCATCACATGAGTGAATTCCTGTTCCTGTACGCGCCAGAGTAACGAGATAGCAGTTTTTCGGACAATCCGACACAACGCGAAGGAGTGCAGGAAAGCCCGAGGGCCAGAGCAAAAATAGACATCTTGGTGCGATGATCGTAACGGTACTTTTGGGAACCTTGCCAGACAGTAAGGCGATCAAGAGCGATTTGTAGGGAGTGCGCGGCTACAGCAATATGATCACGGGCATAAGCGGTTGGAGACTGCAATTCGGAGGGAAGTAACGTGTCCATGGGCAATGCAGGGTATCGTTCAAACGAAAAAATAGAACAGTGGGAATCGGACGGTGTCGTGACCGGACGAATGATAAGCAAAGGTGAGGTATGGCAGAGAGACATTCCAGTCATGGTGATATTCAAAAACATACATTGCATGCATTTCAGTTAGCGTGCAGTTGAGGCGTTCGGTTAGGCCAGTCCTGTGAGGTTGGTACGCGGTAGCGATTTTATGCTCGGTAACACAGAAGCGGTGCAAAATCATCGGTGACCTTCGATAGAAAGTAACGGCCACGATCCGGAAGTAAATAGCGAGGTACGCCGTGATGTAGGATTACATCGTGGAGTAGAGAGCCGCCGACATCTGTTGTGCAGATGGTTGGAATTGCTCGCGTGTTGGCATATCTTGTTCCGTGTCTGCTACCGTTGCAATCCACTTGGTTCCTCTGGTGGAAATTGTAAAAAGGCCAAGCGGGTAGAGGCGCTCACGAAAAATGACTTCGTGGGGATGTAAACAGTATTAAGGAAACCAGCGGTAGGCAATGCAGGCGTGTTCCGTCGTGTGACAGAGCCACATAAGCATACACATGGTAAGGAGCGACATAAATGTGTTAAATGCCTGCCCAAAAGAAGCGGTGTCTACCTTGGTCGTATGTACAAGGGTGAATCAGTATGTCATTGGCCCTATTTTTTATTAGCCATACTTTAATATTAGCCGCACCATAAATAGCCTATTTTTATTATACATACAGGTAATTATAAATGTACGTACTATTCTACGCACCTTATACTTTTTTTCACAAAGTCTCCACACTGGGCAGCTGTTTGTCTCACCGCAGCACTAAATTTGAGCCTCTGTGGTAGAATTCGTCCGGCTGACTGTGGAACCACTGTCGGACTGGCCGTCGTCTTCAATGCATTTTGCGAACTCCACCACCTCACACCTCTCCGAGCGAGACACCATTTCCCATACGTGGGCTGCATTTCCCTCTGGATTTCGATGGGCCATTAGTTTCAATTGCTCCATAGAAACCCAATCACACTTCGTTGCTCGTACGCCCCGTACTTGTGAAGCACAACCGCCATCTTCAACTGGCAGCAGCGCCGTGCCGCACAGCTACCAGCAGAGAAGTCCGGGCCGGTCCAAGAAACGCTCACCGCTGAGAATGGATATGTTGACTTCGCATTTACATCCGTAATCTGGCTAAAAAGAATACGGGCAAAGACTGTCTAGTTCGCCCTCGTCCTAGTTGCGCCCAGGTGTCCAGCGGCAGGAGTGTCATGTAAGTGCTGGGTCACGGTGAGTCGGACGGCCCTTGGGATGACAAGGAGGAGTTCCAGACATGGGGCGTTAGTTATGACGATATAAAGTCCCACCGTGGAGGGTCAACATCCAGAGGGAAGGGTGACTGGGCACAATGGTTAGGCGGTGCACCAGGGTGCTTTCCACCAAGACAGCATTGCTGCGTTGTTCGTCACCGATATGGAGGAAGTCAGAGATGGACAGAATGCAGATTTCTGAGTCAGCACCTGCGACGTCCGGTTGATCCACTAGATGGTGGGACGGGATGTCAGCATATTGAGGCAGATGTTCCTGCTAGTGCGGTCGATTTCATGTGTTTCATATTATTTCCGCGCGCTTCTTTGATGATAGAATATGAGGTTCGCTACCATCACTGTCCGATCCCACTTATTGAACCACTTACGGAATCTGAACCACAATTATGGTTGCGCACTCGCTCGTACGTATCAAGCGAGTCCTCAGCGAAGAGCCATCCGTGCCACAACATGTTCCCGGATCCCGTGGCTAGTGCAGGATGACCGTAGGACAGACTGCTGAGACGTTGTCGGATCGTCGGCCATTGTAGCGGCAGGTGGATGACGTCCGCTATGCAGTTTTGTGCTTGTACCCCACACCTCCAACAAAATGGCGCGGGAGAAAATTCAGCTGACACGAATGAGAAGAATGATATGAGGTCATGCAATTCATGGTGATCATGTCATGGCACGCCTTGCACTCATGTGATGACATTTGTCTTTTAAATTATGTGCGGTCATGCACGCGTGTCTGTAATATATAAATATATATAGAGTTAATGAAATGACTACGACGGCATCGTGTCATTCATGCCATGAGATGTTGTTGCGTCATCCATGTCATGTCATGCAAGCATGTCAACATGCCCTAATAAATATCGAGTTAAATAAGCGACCGCGATGGCATCCCTTCATTCATACCGTTTATGTAATGACATGCATGCCATGACAAATATGACATGACTATAAGGTTGTGTATTTAGGCATGTTATGCGCCTCATGCCTATTCTGCATATACGCAGATGAAGCAACGACCACGAAGGAGAAAGCACCTGAAGTTCGCAAAAAAGTGCCTCGCAGTTAAGTGAAACCCAGTCTTAGCCTTTATACCATGACCTTATTGCCATATATATATATATATATATATATATACATGCAACAAATCATAAGGAAAAAGTCAACACTAATGCCAAAGCCCTTGCGGATACATATTTATCTGTTGGTGGTCAAACTTCATTTGTAATCCTACGCTGATATTCACATCGTTGTTTTGGCGCGTGAAACTGGTAAATTTAATTTGTAATTTCTGCAAACCAGCATTTATTATGATTCTGCAAAAGCAGTGAGACGTATCACAAAAGCGAACGGAGCCAACATCCGCAAAAACAAAGTAATAAAAAATTGGGCAGGTTTCTTTTTGAAAAAAAGATCGAGGCCTAGCTTTCCAAGAACTACGAGACCTTTCTCGGTGACATTAAAGCACATGTTCGGTTTTCTTTGGCCAGATGAACATTTTGGTGATATTCTTGTTGTTGACAGAACGCTTCTATATAACGCGATGTACGTTGAAGTGAACTTTACGTGAATTTACCGCTGGTCCAGTTTTTATTGGTGTCGTGGGTCTTGTTGTTTCACTTTGAAAGCGGCCGTATGTCCCCAGGACAAACCTTACCATACCCGTGCTGATTTTTAATGAATTATTATTGCACACCACAAAACGGATCCCATACGCGGCAAGCATGTCCCAAAATTGTTAAAACATGTTTTATACGTTCTTTCTTTATCATCAATGCTCACGTGTTTTAAACATCATTGCAGGAAGTCAAGGCCACGCGCAGCACTTCTAACTACGGTCGCAACATGTGGCCGAGAGCCATGCTCTGACAACATAACACCTAAATATTTGACTGAATAATAACTTTTTATTTCTTAGTCACTTAACAAATACTCATATCTTTACACTTTCTAGCAAACCTATCAGTATACATTTATGTATACTTAGCGACATGCTATTAGTGACACATCGTTTTCTATGTGTTTCAGATAGACCATCAATGAAAAGAAATCTGTTTAATCATATAACCTTGCATGCAATACATATTCATCCGCAAAAAAAGATATCAGCGTTTCGATACCATCAGTCGCCGTTTCACCCGAAAGGTGAAGCATCGGTTCCGATAGCAAATTAGTAGACAGCTATACGAAGCAAGGATATTAGTTTTATCGGCCGTATAAACTTGGAAACATTCGCCTAATAATTAAATAATCAAGCACGGTGTCACTCTCGCACAGGTAAACATGAACACAACTCGACCGATGACCGCGGAAAATCTCTTTCAAAACACTGCAGTCTAGTGAGCGTGGCCGACGCACTGGGCGAATTGACCTTCATGCTGTCTCTCACGTCAACGTGAACTAACGGACAGGAAAAAACCGAAAAAAATAGGGCACCTTCACACTAGTGGTGCAAATACTGGCCAAACAGCAAAGCTGGCGAAATCCACCTAGCTTTAAATCGGTTCGGAAAAGTATTTGTGACATTTCTTGTGACATCGACAGTCCAAGGAGCACCGGACACTTGGTTATAAAAGTATCTGGACGCTAAAATACTTTTGCTCGGTTTCGCGGGCTCGTAACTTCGGATTTTCTGCGAATCGCCGACGTTTCGCCGCGCGGCGTGATACTCGGGTTCGGGCCTCGCTTTCGAGTAGCGTCGCGGCGGCCTTCGCGCCGCACTTCCTCTTCTTCGGGAGTGACGCTCTTCTTCGGCCGCCTCATCTTCGCGGCGATGTGCTCGGCGTGGAGATGGCGGGGCTTTTGTGTCGCAGCGGCGGCGACGCGGAGCTATATTTCCCGTGGGACGGCGCAGTGACGCCACGGCTTCGCTCCGCCTCTGCGCAGCCACGGCAACCACTCCGCACGGTGCGGTGACGTCATGGCTCGACAACGCTAAGGCGAAGCGATGCGGCGCGCGCAATGACGTCACGACTCACGCACCTGTGGTGAGGCTCGGCGCGGTCGGCGCATCTGGGGAGAAGCGTTACTAGGAGACGCATGGTGACGTCATCGCCAGGCGGAGGTTTTGCGGCGTACACTCGACGGACCATCCTCGAACTTAAACAGGTTCGCTAGTTCACAGGGCTATGTGCCATTGCGCTTGGACCCTTTCTGCACGACCTCCAGGTTCGGCCCACATTTCGGGCGTACACCACCGGACTACCTCCAGCTTAAACAGCTTCGCTGTGACAGGGGAGGCAGGAAAAGGTGATAAGCCGAATAAAACCCTACGCATGTGTCACTTATTTTCGGGATAAGAATTCACACACCTATTTTGACAATGACAGAGATGCATAATGTTTGTGTTGTCCACTTTTCTTGTGTCCGTGTCTGCGCGCCTTACATTTTTGCATTATGAATCCTTACCAACTAGCTCAGCTCTCTCGTTCTAAGACAGAGATGCAGCACTCACGCACTTGTCGTCCCTTTTCAAAACATCTTGTGCTTCGATAATTCCTTGCATTATTCTGTCTTTTCCTATTGCGATTACACGCAGTTTATCAAACCAAAGCAGGCCGCCTTAATCGCGAGAATGCATCCCAACGTGCCCACTCACAACTCTCTCAACATAATTTCTGTGTTCACGAAGACTTTCGTTCAGGCACCGCCAGGTTCGCCTCACATACTCACAGAATGCAGTAGATAGCACTGTGAACACATGACACGAACCTGTCTTTATGCTTAGTGGTGCACTTTTGTCTGGGACCTTGACTAACACTGACGTGACGGCGCATTTCTAAATGTTTATCAGGTGCCGAAAACGCGGCTGTCACTCCTACTCTTACGCCAATGCGCTTAACGTTGTGGCTGATTTGATGCAAATGGGAATGACCACAACCCTTGGGTCTTGCGGTTGTGTAGTGCCGTAGGCACTTGCAGTAGCGCTGCCAGCCGTGTTTTTTGACTTCAGTGTTTTTTCCGCAACAGATCTTAGGATATCGGGTGGATACCCCGCAAATACCAAACGTTCAGTTTGGCTAGTGAAACTGCTCTGAATACTATAAAAACGTAATTTAACAACGGCGGTCTTAAAACACAAACCGGCAATGCTTCATTTTACTAGCTTAGAATGAGCCGAATTAAATGGCAAAGTGCCTTGTTCTCTTGCGGAGCGTAAGACCAAGAAACATGTGAACACATAAACTGTAACTCGAGACCTAAAATTTTAGGTGGTCATCCCACGGCTTTTCTACACCTACAAGAAGAGGGAACAGACGTTCAGTGAAGATTGACGCAACATCTAAAACTAGAAACAATATAAAATAACCAAATAATTGTCGACGCCCCAAAATGTGTTCTTGTTTTTGAGTCTTCACAACAAGTAGAACTCAGTTATGGTGCGCCAAAAACATATCGCTTATTAATCGAGATCTGATAAGAACACCGTTTTAAAGCAAAGCTTTCTATGTCTCGCTGATTCGTCCGCGACCGCCGAAAACACACTCCGGGTAAGGAAACTTACACAATGAAACTATCTGCGCATCTGCGCACACAATAGAACAACGGCTGCGCATCTGCGCACACAATAGCACAACGGCGCATGCTATACGTATCGTAGAACACTACAGTTTACATTCGCAGTTGTACCGATAACTACAATGGGAACTGCAACACTACTCTACTTAGAAGAACTGTATATATCTGCATTGCATTACGCGCGTCAAGAAATGCATTCCCGGCCGTCACCATGGGTAGGCCGCGGATGCAGCGCACGGCAGAAGAGGCTGTCGTACATGACCGTAAGCACGAGCGCGACCGTGCCCGTAAAGCCGATCCCGTGTATCGGCAACGGCAGAGCCTCTGACCCGTCTACCACGGCGATCACAAGGCCATACGAGTACTGCTCAAGTGTAGAGTCGTCCGTGAACGTATGAGTGTGTGCGTGTAATCAACGGCTACATTATCTAAAATAAAGGCTATGCAACGTAAGGAAATGAATATTTATTCAACTTCAAAGTTTTGCCTTCCACCATCTTTCTTAAAGAAAGGGGCTTTGATTTTTTTTCAAATCCAAGCATTCTTTGTGAAGTTCAGGCGTTTAGAGCGTGTCTATATATTTATCTAGCGTACTACACCGGCGGGGCTGGCGGTACCAAGCAACTTCAGCTGCGGGTTAAATGCTCATCTTCGGGTGGCCAGCATTGCAGCGGCATCGTTATCATTCGAGCTCTGTCATGCGACTCTCGCCTGTTATTCTCGCGTACGGCCTGCGCCGAACCAGCTGGCGTGCAAAAGAAGGTTCGGATATGTCTGCTGCGGAACACAGAATGGCCGTTGCCTCAGAAGAAACAGCGGCTCGTGACCAGTGAAGTTGTGTATGTGGTGATTGACTGCTGCTTCGGTGAAACGTTCCGAGATTGCGGGAACGGATCCGCATGGACGGTTAGCATTTCTTTTAGCCACGCCGTCCTGGCGGGCCGCACGCTTATGCTTGCGGTCCGCGGCCCCCTCATCGTTGGTGGTTTCCTTCCGCAGCCGCCGCGCCCATTCCCTTTTCTGTTCACGCCGTCGTTCTTGGTAGCCAGGCTATTCTTCTTGAGACCGTACAACACGCGGCCTACCCATTTCACATTCAGAGCAGAACTGATGAAACTAGCCTACGTAGAGCATGACGTCAGGAGACAGAAGACACTCAGATTGGTAGGCTCTAGTTTCAAAGCGCTGGATGGCGTACACATGTATGGTGCGAATGTAGTCATGGCCGACGCGGGTCAAAGTGTTGTGTCTGTTCTTATCCGCTTAATGTCTGATACGGGTTGTATTTGCACCCAATATAATAAACTTATTTTTGGAAGTTGGCGAAGACATCCTCTCCTTCACCTCCGCCGTAGGTCTGAGCGTTATTGCACTATACCTTCGGTATTTTTCGTCTGCGGATATCGATGCTCTGGAAACTACCCATATACAGCGTCGCTGTAAAAGCAGCTTTCCCACCCTGTGCTCGCGAACCTGCTCCAGACGGTCACAAAGACGCTCTTGGAAAACCGCAGCTTGTCGGGAAATGCGTATACTGGGACATTGCGTACCTCAGAGCTTTACTTGAGCAGCTCGAGGATGGCGTATTACTAGGGTGCTAGTTGGCGCAGAGGAATGGGTACGTTTTCGCATTGATCGAACAGCTACGCAACCCCAGGTTCTTCCTGATCCTCAGCCTGTCCGAGCTCCACAGTGAGTGCATGCTCAAAGTCGTCGAGCCGGTCGAGGCGCGCCGCCGCAAGGTCGATGCCACGGCCATTTACCGGCAGAATGCTTCCCGTAACTTTGATTCGCACAGCAAGTGGGACCGTTTTTAATGCAGTTTTCGTGTCCGTCAACAGATCTGCGGGTGCAAAAACTGAGCTCCCGAATTTGATGTAAAGTCGCATCCTTGTATGCAAAAGCTTATACGTCGCATCACATGGCTATGCATTTTCAGTATATTAGTTATCAATTGGCGTCATTTTCAAAATCACTAGACTCTCAGGTTGATAATAAGGATTTCTCAAAGATTTGCCGCTGAGCGACATGGGTCGGCCATGCATACGCTCGCACCTCTCTTTGTCGTCGTTCCAAGCGCTTGCGTGCCCAGTTTCCTTCCGATCTCCCGACGTGGGGGTCCCGTCGCACGTTTATACTTTCCGCCGGGAGGCGGTCCCTTAGAGCGTCTCTTGTATCATCCGGCTCCCTGAGGTGGCGGTGGCGAATGTACGCCGCCGACCAAGACGGCCGATTAAAATAAAAATGTGTGTGCATGTGTCTTTCTTCGAGATGACCGGCGTCGCTGCTCAAAAGAAATAAATGTGCTCATACCCTTGATCTAAATTCTGCGCCACCTCTATGTCGTCTGGTAAACTGCTTCGCTGATAATCCACCTTCACAGGAGTGTAATGGCGCGTGATTTTTTATTTCGCGGTAGGTGGCGTCATACAGTGAGACGAATGTTGATTTCAGGTACCTACTTCACAGTTGTAGGAACACGCTGGCTGTCAGACGCATTCGTGAATGCAGCGACACCACGTCGGTGAGTGCAATTGAGCGAGTCACCCTGTGGTAGTGAATAATATAAATCTTTTAACATCAATCGAGCAGGCAAGCTGGTCGCTATTCTTAATAGCTTTTAAGAAATCAACCACTTTTGTGGAGTGCTTTACCAGAAAGGGTTCTTCAATCTTGAAAATGGCAAGTGTGCCTTGTAAGCACTGGCAAAAAATTTTTGTCATGCGCCATTCTCAGAGAAAATTCACCCGCCGTGGGTGGTCAACCTTGTGCGTTTTGATGCTAAAAATTTTCCTCGGTCATGACGGGTCGCTGATAGTATACTTTGAAACACGGTTTTATGGTAAACGTTGCCACAGGTAAGGCTGAGAGAAAGCGCACGCGTAAGGAGAAGCCGCGAAGACGGCATTGATAGAAGCTCTGAAAGTGGCGGCATTTCATGCGAATGGCGCGGCATCATTCAGTCCGGAAATTACATCAAGTTTCGACGCTCCACTCTGTCTTGCTCGAGCGGCATGGACTCGTTCATAGTGATCCTAGCATTCGACTTCCATGAATGCAACTTTACCCGGCGTTATTTCCATAACCGCTGCCATCGCAAACTACAATTTTTTGAATGACGTCACGCAAACATATATAGCTTTAGATTTGAAGCAACTTTGCATGCGATTTTAGAACGACAAGTATATTAGTTCAGTTTTAATTATTAACCACTATTGTACTCACTATATACTTCGCAGTAGTCCTTATTAGGTGAAATCTAGCGCAGCGCGATGACTCTGTGCGAAGTATACTACTGAAATATTGTAACTTATTCCGTTACTACTAGATGTAAGTATGTCAGCAATTTTCATCTATTTCCTTCAAGATGCATACAATCTTTGAGAAGGGCAAGCATTCTTGCAACCACACTGACTGTCGAAATAAATGAAATGAGCCAAAGAAGTATAAAATACACCAAGTCAGTAAAACTACTGAGCAAGCATCAGCTCCCGGTATACTTAACGCAAATTGTAGCCACCTGAAATGTTTCAGACAGTATATTATTTTTACAAGCCATAAAAAATTCGTCGGCCCTTCCACTTCCTGAAGATGGTTAATCAGCGAAGCTGAACCATGCGGCTCTGGGGTTTATCACTGGGTTAATCCTTAAGGTACATAAAAGTATTTCTCAGTTATGAAGTTACACACACGTTCGACTGGGACGAAGAGAACGACGTCACTGAAGGTAGCCTTCAGTCCCCCGTTGTCGCTTGCGTTCGATGTCTCAGAGTTGCTCGGCGACGTGGTTAGCAGCATTCGCCCGCCAATTGCCGCTTGCGATTCTTCGAAATTAAATTGCTTCCAAATTGAATATGTCCGTTACGTAAGACAATGAATAGTTCATACCCCTTAAGCAATGGCTCATACCCCCGTAAACGCGAGCTCCCCATTACGACGACAGAAGTTAAATTTTACGCTGGAATGATTAGCGGCAACGCAGCCAGCTGTGGAAGCAGACGACGACGACGAACGCGCGAGCAGTGGCACGAGCGCGTGCCGAGTATGGGCCAACGAGCCAGCTGCGGAAGAAGACGAAGACGCTCGAGCCAATGCTGATGATGATATTTTCTGTACACAGGTGATTTCGGCTACCCATATACTCTTTCGCCGAGACATATAAAGCTTCGCTTTAAAACCAGGTGTTTACTAGCATTGGGAGTGCTCAGATGACCATTTTTGGCATATATTTTTTATGGTCCATGTTCTGCAATAGCCTACCTGTGTATCTATTTGATCCCCACCAATGTGCAGTTGCCAAAGGTTTGCTGTACCTGTGTATCTATTGGATCTCCACCAACATACAGTTGCCAAAAAAATCTTTCTATTGAGAACCCATTTCTTGCTAGTTCTTTTTCTCCTCTTCTTCACATGTTTTCTTTTCTGGTTCTGCGAAAATTCCACGTTGTCGCCATTGCGAAATGAAGCTGCTGTCACGTGAGCCACCATTTCCTGAATAACAGTGAGAATCTACATCGCGAATCAGGAACAGTTACACAGGAATTTTAGTAGTCTTTACTAGAAACAACTTCATAATGTCGAAGCACAATATTGCTCATTGTAAACCTGTTCTGTGGATGTTGTGTCGCATACTGCCTCGAAGTGACTGTCACAGTTGCTCGTATCTGTGAATTTATCTGCTTTGTTTCCCCTCATTTTCTTGTCAAATCTAATCCATTGCTCACACCGATTCCAGCGGCCACCACGTGCACCTGCAGGTATCAAACAAGAATATCGTTAAGACAATGTGGCGTCAAAAGCGGAATTGCGCTCCTTCACTGCGATAGGCCGTGTAAAATCACGCGTACATCACATGAATACTTCTTTGTAAATGAGACTGGAGGGAGGGGTCTATAAACAAGTCAATACAAAAAGTTGAAGTTATGCTATATGTATACATTTGTTGTTCGGTAATTTTGTAAAATTTCTACAGAATCTATGCACTGCCGGAATCAATGTTAGACTACGCTTTGTGCATGCCCAGCTCATATACACAACAATTCGGTGCTCTGCAAGGATGTTGTCTCAGGGGCACTCAGGTTGAGATGGGAAACGATTAACGTCAACAAATTGGGTGCGACACGGGATTCCACAGCTACCTAGGTTCTTCACAAGAAAAGTAGAAAGTTACCTGTCAAGAAAGGGGTCGAAAGGGGTCAGGCAAGGAGATACAATCTCTCCAATGCTATTCACTGCATGCTTGGAAGAAGTATTGAAGCTCTTAGACTGGAAGGCTCAGGAGTGAGGATCAATGGCGAATATCTCAGCAACGTTCGGTTTGCAGAACGACATTGTCCAATTCAGCAACAATGGCGACTAATTACAAGTGATTCAGGACCTTAACCGAGAAAGTGTAAGAGTGGGGTTGGAGATTAATATGCAGAAGACAAAGATAATGTTCAATAGCCTGGCAAGGAACGAGAATTCAGGATCGCTAGTCGGCATCTAGAGTCTGCAAAGCAGTACATTAATCTAGGTCAATTACTCACAGGGGACCCTGATCATGAGAAAGAAATTTACAGAAGAATAAAATTGGGTTGGAATGCATACGGTAGGCATTACCAAATCCAGACTGGGAGCTTACCACTCTTGTTGAAAATGAAAGTGTAAAATCATTGCATTTTACCGGTGCTAACATATGGGGCAGAAACTTTTAGGCTAACAAATAAGCTTGAGAAGAAGTTAGGGACCGCATAAAGAGCGATGGAACGAAAAATGTTAGGCCTAACATTAAGAGACAGGAAGAGAGCAGTGTGGATAAGAGAGCAAACAGGGAAAGCCGATATTCTAGTTGACATTAGGAGGAAAGAATGGAGATGGGCAGGTCATGTAATGCGTGGGATGGCTTACATAATCGATACCAAGAGAAGGAAAGGCAGACGAGGACGGCAGAAAACTAGGTGGGATGACACATTTGGGAAATTTGCAGGCGCAAGTTGTAATCAGTTAATGCAAGACAGGGGTAATTGGAGATCACAGGGAGAACCTTTGTCCTGCAGTGGACATAAATATTCGCGGATGATGATGATATAATGAGGGAAGCTGGGGCACTATAACGTAAAATGATTCCAAACTGTTTTGATTCCAATTTCTGCAATCAGCCTCCACGATTTGTCCAAACATTTTCGGGCCAATCCCAACTTCGCCGGTCGATAGCTCCCCATCTGATGTAACGGGTACCCACTGATTATGCATGATTGAACCTCACAAAAGAAAAATATTCATTACTGATTCCACGTCTTTTCACTATTAGCCCTCTGCTATTGGTCCAATGTTTTCTGGCTGCGCCCACTTCGCCTGTCTGTCACGCGACCTCACAAAACCGCGAGAACTGACCACGTCAAAGTGACGTGCACGCGAAAACAATGCAATAATATGCCTGAACAAAACTGAAAATTTTTCTGAATAGCCACAGACTGCCCCGTTCCGAAAGGAATCAAAGATGGCTGCCCGCCGATCGCTCAGGCCCTCGCTACTCGCACCTGCCGGCGAGCATGTATTTATTTACGCATTATAAACCTTTTTGCGTGGCATTAAAACATTATCGAGCCCTTTCGGCATGCATACAACATCGCTCTGCCAACTCTTCCTTGCTGGGGATCCGTTTTAGCGGCATTGTTAGCCTTCCGTTGCACGCCGCCACTATTTTCGACCAGCCACCACAAGCCAAGTAAGGCGAAGCGGACCAATCGGAGAAGCCGGCACCACCCTCTTTATGCGGTTATCTATTTTCACTGTGCTGGCTCGGTCCCATCGAAGCCCTCTCCACTAGAGCGTGCATGCTCCTCGCCTCTTGTGAGCCAATTAGATCAGAAAAACCAATGAGTGTAAACAATGTTATTGGTTTTGAAAGCGAACAAAGGTGACCTCCTACAAACGAGGAGAGTGGTTGATTGGGTTGTTCAGACAACGCTGCGGGTTGCCGGTCGATGCTTGCGTCGGTGGTTACGTAAATTTGACGTCATCAGTTTGCTATCAAAACAGTTTGGAATAATTTTGCGTTATAGCGCCCCTCATTGTATAAGCGAGGTGCAGGGATATCTTGATGATGAGGCTTTGTATAAGCGCCTAGACTCTGATCCTACCACAGGTTTTAAAGCAATACCCGAAGATACTATAGAAGCTCTCGTAAAACCTCTCTGATGTTTCAGGCGCAGTTATCTGGTGTCTTTCGTTATTTGCGCGTTCCTTGTGCGCATAAGCTCTCACCTGCTTTCTAACTACGCCTTGGTTAGGCCAAATCGTCAAGTGCCAAGGTCTCAAACGCGCTCGCTTGGCCGCCAAGAATTCATAATGGTGCTCTATGCCGCTTGTCGATAGATGTATCCGTGGCGTAATGCTTCGAAGATCATCTACTGTACTAGTCCACGTGTGTATGAATCCTGCCGTCGGACAATTTTATTGGTACGTATTTGATAATTTATCAAACAGTACTTTGTTTAAAAGGATGAGTTTACAAAGTCACAAAGCCGTTTGAAGCTGGAAGGCCGAAGTTCAGGCAGATATACGTATTCACCATCACTGCCTTGCTTGCTGACAAAATATCGCATAGAAAGGTTCGTGCCCCCCCCCCCCCCCCCTAGTAGGTGGTGGTGAGCGTAGAGAAGTTTCTGTATTCACAGAAATTCGCCTATATCAAACGAAGATGGCGGTATGGGTTGTTTCGGACACCAAACGTAAGGACTAAAGGAACGGATCAGAAAATGACCCCGGGCGCCTAGACAAAAATTGCTATTCAATAAAATCTTAATTGCAGCTGAGCTTACTTAGAATACTGGTCATTATGGGACTCAAAGTGAAAACTAAGGATTATCTACTTAGACCTCGAGAGAGGACATAGGAGGGGTATTTGTTTCACATAATTGTTTTTCTCTGTCGATCAGTCTTCGTGTTTCTAAATGCAAAATGAAATTGGTTAATCATGCGCTCCTAAGCGAACCAAATAATTCGAATATGCCTGAAAGCTGAAACCCACAGATGTATTCAGTTTTTGTAGCAGTATAAAGAAAAAGCGCAGTGTATACAACATAATTCCTTTATCCTTAACGACATTAATTTTAGAACGATGCAAAGAAAAATGTTTTGTGAGTTCTAACTTGGTCGTTGCTCACACCGCAGTGCTTCCCGGAGTCAAGTCTTTGCAAAATAATATGGAAAATAAATAGTGTTTGTATTACGTTTTGTTAAGGGGAATTACACTGTTGCGAAAAAGGCTTTTCGTAGCTAAAGCTTCACTAAGAAAAACAGTGTCTAGAAATAAAAATTGCGCAACGTACTTCAAATATACATAGGCGTAATTGTGTTATACTTCTTGGTGTCATCGATTCAGCATGGTTAATAATAATAACAGGTAAGGTCTAATGTCTTAGTTATTTCTACATGGAGAGATCTTAATCTAGTCAGACGTACAATGCAAAGAAACAGGTGTTATGGATAATGCTTGGTATATATGACCGTTAGTAATGCCGTTTTTGGTTTGCACAAAGAGGAAAAATAAAACGTTTTCTTTGAGAACTTACCGCGACCATCATGTGTCTCAGAAAGCACTCGTACAACAGCGCAATACTGGTCACAGTAAATAAAATGCCATTGTGGTGCAGGAAGCGAGTACCCAAACCAAGCTGCATGGCAATGTGATACAAATTTATAATCATATAAAACACAGTAAATGTTATCCAGTAGTGTTGCTACGATACTTAATGTCATGTCAAAAAAATGTTCAAGGATTACTTTACAAAAAATGCTTGCACAATACGCAAGCGTAATTGGTTGAAGTGGAACTCTGGTACACTAATCACGCTAACTGGCTCGCTAAGCTCCAATAGCGGCTGGTCGAAGGGAATATATTGTAGACAAGCAAAGCATTCCCGCCGCATGCTTGGGTAACCTTTGGGGAAAACTCACAACAGAAATTAATGCGGATCCCACGGGCCGTGGGACTAGCTTTAAGCCAAACCCTGGTGAGCCACCCACTCTAAAAGGGGCAAACCGATACAAGACATGCCGCAGATGTCGACGACGCAACCGTTAGCTAAGGCGGGAGAGACTCGCGCCATAGTGCCACTACTGACAGCAGCATGTCAAGCTTCTGACGCCGCAAAGCTGTCGCACGAGAAAAGAAACACCTATTTTCAGAGCTCACTCGAAGCAGCAAGCACAGTCGTTGATCGCCCAATTTAAAACTACCGGTGAAAAGCGTCGGTTATTACACATAACTCATCGTAACTGCGTAATCACTGCTGCTTGCGTCTGTTTTGAATGAACACTACAATTCCCGTTACGAATACTAATCAGTCAACCAATCAACTGTTCACTGTAGTGCAAAGGGACAGTTACGGAGCCTTCGTACTGGTGCACTTAAAAAGCAATACACAAGGCAAAATATACAGAGACGACAAATTTTAGTTGACAAAACAGTGGGAGATACAGACAGAGGTAAACAGAAAACGAGCAGGCGCGCGCAAAAGGAACGTATTCGTACATCATTATCTACATATATACAAAACACACGAAAGAAAGTCTGCCTATGTCAATACAGGCGAAATAGTTATTCAATGTTCTTTCTTTCGAGTTGTGCCCTAGGACAGCCTTTATTGCAACAGGGACGAGCAGAAAACCGGGAATAATGCCTGGTATGCTTTTGCGGCGCAGAAAATTGCGCATGAGAAGGAATCTCTGGACAATGTCTAATGTCGTGGACCACCTTATAGAGAAACAAAAGTCTGATTTAATACGTATTGTTTTAGAGGTGTGAGTTGAGGTATATTTGACAAGGCTGGACTATGGTCGCCGGAATGAGAATACCGGCGCACATAAATTGATGTCAATTTATTCCCAACGCGTTCAGTGAGGTCCGAATTAGACTTTCACGTTGCACCACAAACTACAGATGCATAATCTAGTAGTGTAAGGCGCACAGCAGAAAACAATTCCACAAAGGCAACAATGGAGTGGACGTCTTGCGATATACGAGAAAAAATTCCAAGGTTCGAAGGGCACGCTAATTCCCATAATTAGCGTGCGAAAAGAAGCTTAGCGGTTTGTCGAAGCACACACCAAGGTCTTTCATTTCATCGACTCTGGGTAGTGGAGCATCCTGATTGAGTGTACTAAAATTGCACTTCATGTGCCTTCCGCATTTGACATAATACGATTAGTTTGGAAGCATTTGAGAGTGTCTTGTTGTTTCTGCACCAGTTTGAGGGTGAAAAAATATTTTTTGGGGGTCAATGCAGTCGCCAAACACTGTTGATACTCTTAAAAAGCTTTAAGTCGTGAGCTTATAGAAGAATTAAAGACTTGAATTTCTGACGAAATATTTATGGACGGTAGGAACAGAAGAGGGCCAAGAACAGATGCTTGAGGAACTGCGTCATAGCTAACAGAACTCTGTCCATTACAGCCAGCAAAGCACGATCTATTGCTTCGCTAATTTATGCCAGGGCGGTGCAGTGATGGAAGAAGGTATAGGTCCATTTTCGGGAGCTTTCTAATGAGGAGCTCATGGCAAACTACATCAAACGATTTACTTAGGTCAAAGTAATGATGTCTAATTGTCCCCTACTATGTACCATACTGGAAGCATGGGTCATATTAGTGACCAAGCTCCTTGTTGTGGAGCGGCTTGATGAAAAGGGCCTGCTGTTGATCCAATAAAATATTATTTGCAGAAATGGAAAGCAAGGGATGCAATACAGATTGAAACACTTTTGGCGCAGCGCAGATTATAAAAGCCGGTAATCAGTAATTGCACTTCTAGGGCCCCATTAGTGTGCGGGCGCTACTCGCGCGAAATTCCAAGCGCTATGAAACATACTATACACTTTACGGAACTGTAGAAGATGCTTGTGAAAGCAGGGACTTCGAATTCTACTGCCACGACGGGAACAGAAAATGAACACATGGCACATGCACATGAGAGACATAGCATTGGCCACCGAAATCAACTCATAAATGCCGTCGCATGTACACACATCGCTGACCACTCAGCAGGTGCTAAAGATGCCTTGGATCAGTCGATCAGTGAACAGAAGAAAAAGAAGGAATCATCTGGTGATGAGAACTAAGAGAATTTTTCTAGTTAGGACAAGAAATATTGAACAGTGCTGCATTCTACTATGCTTCTGGGTAGCTCATCGTTTGGCGTTAGTATTTACCTAAATTGTAAGGTTAAACGTTCAAGACAGCTACCCGTGCTATATTTTCCACGTTCATCTATCGTCATTTGGTCTAGTAGTTTGTAGACAATTTCTAGGTCTAAGGGGTGGTCGTTACACGACTGTTTCCCTTTTACGACGTTATCTCTCCATGACACTTACTCTCCCTGTTTACTAATATAAGATTTTGTTCATCGCACAGATCCAGCACTCGAGAACCGTTGTAATCATTACATCCGTCTAAATCCTTCAGGTGCGCATCCATATCTTCTACTACTACCGCTTGGCCCAATTTCTTGAACTCATTTTTATTGCTTCTAATACAATCAATCAACGCTTTTCGATTTTTGTCTCTGCCATCCCTGTCTACAGTTAAGCTAGTCCCAACCATGTCTTTCTTACTTTCCTTTTGCCACTAATTCATAAATGCTAAGGAAATGTCTCCTTTAACTTTTGCCCCTTCATAACTCACCTAATTAGCATGCCTATGCTTTCTGCCTTTCCTTGACCCAATCATTCTGTCGCACCCTTCCCATACAAAAATGACAATAACTGGCGGCTGCTTCAAACCTAATAGATGCGTTTCGGTCACGGCCTTTCGGTCTAGCTCCATCATTCAGCAGTGTTTGAAGTTCCAATCATTTATCCTGCCTACGATCATTCAGCTTGTTTAAGTAACAAATTGTACCATTTCTATACTTTGTGCGCGATTTCTTAAAGACTTGTGCATTAATCCTGCTCCTTCGCAGGTGTGTAGCGACAGTCGTCACTTCGCGCTAACATAATCGGCTGCAGCGCTCTTCCAACGTTTTCGCTTCATCGTTTACTTCATTTCGCGTTGAAACTGCGGAGGCACCGTGACAATGAAGGTAAGTGTTTATCTTGAAAAGACACCTCATCATTAGATAGGTGAAGAGAAAGAACTTCCCTGAATTATCTTTTTCTACACAAAATTACTAAGAATATCTCATGAGGCATGTTCAGTGAAATGCTGCCTCATGTAGAAGTATATTTGATACACTTAGATGTCGTGGCTAAATGCACACGTCTTGTGTAAGCAACAAATATCGACTTACACATCAAAATTGAAGAGCCCACGTAATTGTAGTCCTTACGTCCTCTCGGCTTAACTCCTGAGATATAAGGTGTTTCACTTCGAAACTCAAGATGAAGTTTCCCTATGGGCCTGCAAAAAAATAATTTCTTAGTTTCATCATTTCGAAAGTACGCTTGTTTAGAAATTGTCGGAATAGAGTAGCGGTTCGAGTCCTTGAATTCTATTACAGGCAATATCAGTAATGAATGCTGGCCATCCTTGAAGACTCTCACGATCTTGCGTATATAGAACCCCAGTAGCCCTTTTGGGAAATATTGAGAGCCATCTAATGCCTCTGATGTATTATTTAATATTCCTAGATAACACCATTCTGTTCCCATTTTTTTGAAGAAGCATGTAGCTTACATGCAGAAGCACCTGACTCAATACCACCTATACTACAGCAATAATTGCAAGACGCCAGGCTAGAAATCGTCACATGAGGTGCCTGAGCCTTGCTTTTGCTGCCATGCGATTGGATTACACCTGGCACTTTTGCGCCTAGAATGTTCACTTATGAAGTCGGGCAGAACGCAAATACAGCGCTTTCCAAACGCTTCTTATTCGAAAGAAAACACCACCGCAGTTCACGTCAGTCAAAACTGCAAGCGCAACGTTTCCGTCAATGCTGCGGTGTAGATTACAAGGTCAGGCCCGCGATGAAGCAACAGCGTTTGTCGGCGCCATATTCTGAAAAGATGCCCACTTGCGCTAAGCGACGGTGATCTAGTGTTAAAATTGCTCAGTTGAAATATGCCGGAGGTTGGTTTGATTCCATGTCTGATGTACTTATATAGGAAACATTCTTTGTTCTTTCAATTAGGCGTGGTAAACCAATGCAAACATTTGCGGCCGTACACACATGACTAGCGCATTTAATAAGTCATGTCAATAAATCTGCAGAGCAATGCCGCAAGGTTAATGTTCTTGATATGATGCATCGCACTCAATGAGCGGAATGGTTTCCCGGTAATTAAACACGTAATTTAAATTAGTCGGCCGCACCGTCTGCACCGTCAAACTGTTTGAGAGAGTACATGTGCCACTTTTGGGGATTACTCGACAGTCGCCATTCAAAATTTGACATTCTATGCACCAAATAGGCAAAAAAATTAGAGAATTCTCTTAACTACAAGCATACGTGAAAGAACCCCCTACATATAAACATTTCAAATGCGTAAGCACTTCTATGCCTACCCAACGAGGAACCTGTCTGACAGCCACGTAAGACGTGTCGCTCTAAAGAGTATATTGTACAAAAAGAGAGTAAATGCAAAAGGAGGAAAAACGTTGGTGGAGGTGAGCTTAGAACCCACGCTCCCCGCTTCGAACCCACCAGGTGCTCCAGCATTTTCTGAATCGTTTCCTTCTCATTAGGTCGATGTCCATGCTTGCCTGTTCTGTCGCTGGTTTTCTTGGCCCAGTGGTTCTTGCCGTCTTGGCGCAGAGTACCACTATGGCCCGGTGTAATGGCCATGGGTCTAGAGAGCAGCTAAAGCCTTTCCGTGTCTGTATCAGCTGGTGGAAAGGAATATTCGCCGTGTGCTCTCACCGACCTTGAATTATCTGTAGGTGTCGTTACTATCCTCGATGCAGACACAGGCGGAGGTCGTCGTGGTGCCTACGCCCCGCTATCCAGTTTTTGTGAAGTGGCTTGGCAGCGCATCTTTCGAGGGCGTTCTTCACTTTAGCAAACAGATTGAGCAGCCTCTCTACGTGAAGATTCGCCTCTTGACATTTTACGAAGAATACGAGCTTTTTCTTGCATCTTCGGTTATTCTTTCAGCGTCGCTTCATGAGACCGACGAAAGTTGGGACATTTAAATGAAGACGCATCACAGTCGCGGTATTATGTTGTCCGCCGTAAGGGTCGGATCATGTTCGATAAGGTTGATAAGGACAGATCAGGGTTGATAAAACGGGATTGATTGCGATAAGGTTGATCACAACAAATTCGGGTTCATAAGGGTCCGATGGAGTCCGATAAGATTGATAAGGAACGATAAGGGTTGATAAGTGTTTATACTGTTTGTATCACGTCAGAAAAGATTGATAATGAGACCGAGTTGCGTGGGGACGAGAAAGTGGCACAATGCTTACGCATACTTCGACAACTCCAGTAAAGTTCCTGCGGGATATTTGTCGATGATACGTACATTCCCTCCTTTGTAATCATTGAATGCAAATACTGATCACTTCACCAAAAAAATTATTTCATAGTGAAATTGAAAAGCTACGATTGACGTTGAAAACTATCACCTCATAGTGCAGTGTCTGTGCTAAATTGCCCTGTTTACATTGTTGCAACGCAGGCTTATGTGCAGTGAGATCTATAGATCATTGCATGTTTCAGAATAAACTTAGGGATCACACTTGTCTTCACATTTAATAGCAACACCATAAGTTTGTAAGATGTAGCCCATCTCTCTGAATGTTTAGCTGCAGTGCAGGCTTCAGCGATATAGGTTATTTCTTGGGGAATTTACTGACTACAGCCAAACACCTCAGGAACGCATGCCACTACAACTAAATTACCTGCACAACTAAGGATTCTATGTATCTCGGCTAAATTCCTTGATTTCATGGGAATTGTGAACGCCTCTACAACGAAAACAACTACAGTAAAATTAGCTGCTGGATGAAGTAATTTAGGCGTCCCGATGGCTAATTTATTCTTTTATAACGAATGCACTTAGCGGAGCACTTGACACTGCTCTCCGCAGATGTCACTGCAGTGCTAGTACTAGCGACGTGCTTGACGAGCGTGCCAATCACAGCGAGTGCTTTATTACTGCTGCAAACCTGAAGGCACCGTTCAACTCTGCCATACGTCGTTAGCTGTAGCACCGAAGCGGGTGTGATGACTGACAAATACGTCGTGGTTGATGACAATGTCAACTAATTGGAGTCATTGAACGACGATCTTGTCGAAGACAACAACGACGGAAAGAGGCGAAGATTGATGAAGCCCACAGTGATGAAGAGCATGAACATGAACAAAGAAATAACGACAATTGTGGCAACAGCGGCATCTTACGCTCTACATTGTTTGTTTCGCTTTCATGTTTCGTCGCGGCCCATGCATGAACCTCGATGACATAAGGTCAGCTCGCATATTCCACCGGAGGAAGTGTGCAGAAGACGATGAGCGACTTTTTAGGGGCGAAGCTCCTTAGGGTGTGGGTCGTTCCGTCCTCTGTAGTAGTAATAGTAGTAGTATGTAGGCACCTGTAGTTTTATGAAGTGTTCTCTAGATGGCGTTCTGGTTCCGGTTCCGGTTGCACTTCCGGTTCCCGTTCCACTTCCGGTTCTGGTTCCACTTCCGGTTGCACTCCCGGTTCCGGTTCGACTTTGCGCGCGTTCGGCGCGAACGCGGGCAAATTGCCGACGGCGTCGACAACAGTTCTGCGCGTTGCTGGTGCTGCTGCATGTCCAAGTTTGTACAGTTGATAAAACTATCTTGAGTCTCTCGTTCCAGACGCGCGCTCTCTTTATCTCTCGTCCGTAGCTGTGGTTTACCCGAATGATCCCCCGGTGCTTCGCCCAGTAATCATTATTCACTTAGTGGATATGCTGTGATTTTTTTTTCAATGATAATCTCTAGAATTCATGTTTTATTAAGATTTTACTTTGCTGGACGAGTTTAGCCTGATTTCCACAAATAACTCACCTGTATAACAAAGGTTTTTGGAGGCCCCCAGCGATTTGGTATAAAAGCGTTTGACTGCATGTTGTTTTTTCACGATATTGGTAAACTACCCACCTTGTGTTGGCCATGCCTTCTCTGTGCAGAGTAACCTAATTTTATATGTAGAAAAATTTGGTAGAACTCATTTCACAATGATTGTCGGCAGTAATACGCATATCAATGAAGCAATATAACGAGAACACGCATTGGCACCTTCGAAAAACATTGCGTGTGAAGCATGTACTGCAGCTGGCCTCCCCTCTCTGGCTTCTCAATGACCACTCTCCACCACGTAACAGTGCCGCCGAGAATACTGCGCGTGGCCTCAGAAATGCATGCCACACCATTCGCTGAGAAACGCATCATGCGGCAGCCGGGCTTCTCTATCGCGCGTTTGTCTCGATGGACACGCTGCGCTATCTAGTGGCGCTATAGAGAAGTCCACACATGGCCACCAAGATACATGGCACGTCGCCGTGTGCGCACGCTGCGAGTTCTTCCCTCTCTGTGCATCCCGAAATATGCATACTCAGTTACCCGAAATGTCGAGAAGTTCATCGAAGAGCAGCCCATAACCAGTGCACCAATGGCACAGCACGTTAAAGCGTTGGCATTAAAGATATTTGAAAGTGCATTTGGGGTGCAGCTTGCTAAATCTTCAGGCTGCTGTCCTTGACAAATCCCTGTGAAGTTGGTTTAATTCTCCCTCCCACGGTATAAATTTGGAAGGTGCACTCGGCTGGTTTAAATCTCCCATCGCAACACTAGCGGGTCACAATGCAACCGGGCTGCTCACCGCATGCACTGCTGCTGCTTCACGCTGTTTTAACTGCAGAGCTGTTGTAGGTCGAGGCTACGCCGTCCATCTGTCCCGCGGTGTCACGCAGGGGGCAGGTTCCGAGACCCACCGCTAGGGGTGGAGCGTTCAATCATAGGCCGCGCCGGCAGAGTAGCGTACCAATCAGAGGGCGCGCCGGAGGAGGAAGAGGGGTGGGGGAGCGCGCGCCCTTTCTCAACTTGAATTCCGCTCGGCGCGAACGGTTGCGGGAGCTCGCCCGAGAGCGGCAGCGCCGTCGCCGGGCGAATTCTACTTTTCGAGCACGAGAATCGGCAGCGAAACGGAAGCGGCGGGAGGCTAAACCGGAGCTACGCAAAAGAAAAAAGGCAAGTCAAGCGTACTTGGAGGAAAGCAAACCCTGATTTGTCCCAGCAAGAGTGAGATCAAAGACGCAAGCGCCGAGAGATCCCTTTTACTGACGGTGCAAGAGATTTCCTCGACCGGAAGCTAACCTGCAATGTTCAGCAGTAAAAGTCAAAACAACACCCATACTCACACGAAAACCACTGGAAAACAAGCATAATCACAGAACCTAATACACAATCACAGAACCCCCAGAAACCAAAAGATAATAACCGAAAATCAAACAAAATTACAGAGGAACACAAGAGAGCCACAGCTCCGCTGTTTCAGCAGATTTCAAATTGAGTGGAACTGGTTTTACTTTTTCCCTGCAATCGCTTCGCCGTCTATCGGCAGCATTGTAAAGTTCGCACTAAACGCGGGTTTGATTCCATCGAGAATGGAAGTAATTAAAAGGAACATTTCTGGCACATTCACAGTGCCAATTAGCTACAGTTACTGAAGTTGGCGTAAAATATGGTGATTGAAGAGCCGGACACCTACTCGCACACGCCCAGTGACCCAAATTGGTACAGAGACGCTTATAGAAGCTTAGCGCAGACGGAATGACACATGCACAAGTGCTCCAAGTGAGCGTGAAAGAGATGCAGTGAAGGGTGGTACTATAGCACCAGTGCCACCTACCTAGTTTCGCAACCGTTACCCATGTCGGCCTCAAATATGTCCATTGAAGAGCGGCATATAGGTACACGGTGCCACATGCCCACTGACACAAGTTGGTCCGAAGGTTGGTCTTGAACCTGTTCCCTCCTCACAGCAGATTGACGCGCTACCCAATCATTCGTGGGCTATCCAGAGACCCATATTTGCGGCGAACCGGCTAAGACAGACAATGATAGATGGGCAGGTGATGTTAAAGGTTGATAAATACGATAATGATAATAGATGGATTGCCAGAAATCACGGCGGTGAGGGACGCAGCCTCCCTCCGAGTAGCAGACGACCGAGATCCCCTGGGTCTCAGCGGCTGCCTCGGCTAGCTGACGGCCCAGTTCTGGTCTCGCTGGTCTGAGCTAAGCAGCGGGGTGTCTGCCGGTGATAATGAATTTCGCTGCGTAGTCACCCCAACATGCCCACTAATACATATGCGCACTGATCACTCAGGCACTGGCTACTCAAAACTGCCGGTGATAATTAATTTCTTTGCGTATGTAAAAAAGTTGCGTAGCAGTATACCGTTGTCGAGCCTTCACGGCACGTATACAGCAGAGCTCTACCAACTCGTTTTCACTGAGGAGTCGTATTAGATGGTATTTCTCATTCCTAGTTTCGCGATGCCGCGATGATCAACCACTCACCGCACGCTAAACAAGGGAAACGGACCAATCGCAGACGCCGCCACCCAGCTCACCCGGTTACCTACTTTCACGGCAATTGCTTAGCCACACCAAAAAAATCTGCGCTGATGCGCGTTACTCACCTCCTGTCCAGCATATCACAGATACAAAAAACTGCGCTAATGCAGTTCCATTCAACGTGAAAGCTGGGGCAGTGCGGAACAGTGATTAGCCGGTGTTTCCCTTGTGTTTTCCTTGTGTTTATCTTGTTTTATTCTGTGTTTATCTTGTGTTTAGCAATCCATCATCCGTTTTAATTGACAGCTGTGCTAAGGCACAAATCGTGGGAAACCACCACGCACATGTAGCCAATGCTTCGCTGACGATAGTTAGCAGCCATTTTAACAAACGTCTGCAAATTATTGCGCTTAATGCTTGATTATTCCTATGTTTTAAATTATTCTGAATCATTTTAGTTTATCTTGAACCGGCTTTGATAAATTGTGCACTTGTTTTGACCCTGTTTTGAGCACTTGTTTTTGAGCGTGATCACGTGAGAGACGCCGACAGCCAAGGCCCCTAAAGTGCTTGGCACTTAAAAAAAAAAAAACTTGCGCAGGTAGGAGAATCGGCTGTTTAAGCAACTCTACGGGTTACCTCTCAATGGTTGCGTCAGGGCTGACGTAAGTTTCAAATCAAGAGATTGTAATGAAATAAGTGTAGAATATTTTCACCTTATTAGCCCCCTGCGTCCAAATGAATACGGTTAAACCTCCCCTGCATCTGTAACCCATTTTATTATCTTCTTAAATATGGCGGGATATCAAGGGCGAATTACACTTACCGTTTTGTAACCCTAGTGAATTAAGACGTTCATTGCTAATTCTCAGGCAGTAGTAGGTGAGGCCTTACCAGAAAGAAACATTGGGGAAGAGTTTATACGTGGAACTCATGTTTCGGTATGTGAAAGTCTTGTTCATAACATGTCTTGTGAGGTTTATTCTTGGATGATATGGAGCCATGACACACATAGAGTCGTTGATGCCACCTGGAACGCTGTAGGTCCTTTTCAACATGACGTATGTCATGTTCTGCATAAAGAACTGCCACGAATGAAAGAAAAATTTTAAAATAAGTGTACATGAATCAAGCTGTACAGGCAACCACATCTAATTCCTCACCAGCAGCAGGAAGAGTTGGTAGTTTGATATTGAAAAACATTTGCACTAATCTTGTAGTAATCCGCCGTATTTCAACTTATGCAAATATTTTTGGGCCGAAATGTGGTTATTCAGGTACGAAGCATTACCTATTAGGTGTTTTTTTTCTTAATGCTGTAATAAGCACGGGAAAAATTTCTCGTTTCTTAGAACTCTACAACCGTGCTAGTAGCGACCCGGATGGCATAAAACTAAAGCCAGTCAAGTACGTTAAAGACCTGATAGCACCTTCCTTATCACCTATTTTCAACCTTTGTTTTGTTGAAGGTTCAGCGAGGCTAAATATAGTCACGAAGCTTATAGTATAACACAAAAAAGGAGAAAAAACTATCGCTAATAATAGACCGTTATCATTATTACTATTTTAATAAAAACCCGTTGCAAATTAAATCTGCCATCAATATCTGACTTTTATAGTGTGCGCGAGGTAATAGCCTCTGCACAAATAGGTTTCAACCAAAAAACGTTGGACATAGCAGACTGTATTGAAGTAGAAGTCCATTTTGGTTGGTTTGGAGACCCGATGTATGGCTCTGGGGATCTATTCACATTTTACTAAAGCATTCGACTATTTTAAGTCATACATTGTTGTACAAAAACTAGAAAAGTATGAATTTCGCGGCAAATTATTTCCTCTCGAGCGCTATTATTTAGGATGTAGGCAGCAGTATGTAAATATAAATTGCATAAATTATCTGGTGCTCCCCAAGGAGGTATCTTTGGTCCATTTATCTCAAACTTGTATAACAACGACATCTTAATTAAAGGTATAACTGCAAAATTTCCCAATTACGCAGACAACACGACTTTATTTTGCTCCTTAATATCATTATCAGACATTCTCTGTAAGGCAAATAAAATAACAATGAAAATAGATAGATGGACTGAATAAAACGCACCAAGAATAATATTAGCGTGTAAAGTTAACTTAAAATGATTAACAATAACACATGTAAAGCTTTTAGGACACTTGGGGAAAACTTTCCAAAAATAGGGTCTACCGATGAACACAGTAATTATGTCGCGCAAAAGGTATTTACTATTCTATGAATTAGTTACAGTAAATAGCTTTTTCCACAAAAGGTATACTAATTCTTTATATCTCGCCTTTTTATTGCCATTGGCGTCTGCTGCTTCTACGCACCCATGTATGCTACACTCTCTTCAGAAAAAAAACGTGACGGCACATCTCTAATTTAGCTTGGGATCATACATCAGATCCGCAATTCCATAGGCGTGTTACTTTACAAGCACTTTATCTTTGTTATTATTGCATTTTTATAGCCTGTAAATTAGAGATAAAAACAACCACCAGTTTCTCTCTTAATTAGCCTGTTGGACAAAAATATCTACAACTATTGCATTTACCAAAAAGACTTGGGGAGTACAGTCATGCGCAACAAATTTTTGAACACCATTTTAGAGTGAATAAATAGCTGTGTGCAGCAGTCACAACTTGACTCCGGAAGAATAATTCAGGAACGAATTGCGTGCTTTTTTTCTCTATTTGGTGAGTATTCTTTTTAAAACCTTAAATTGTAAAAAAATGTATCCGCATGTTTGATTCCAAATTAAACCATGCTAGAAAATATGTGTGGTACTTCAGCATAGTTCCTGTGTTTCACCAATATACTCCATTTTGTTACTCTTTTTTGAACTCTGTGAATGTAAGCACTGCATTCTGTCATTTACAAAGCTATGTTGATTGGTGTAATGTAATTTGCTTAAGCAGGTATCTGAACGTTTGCTTTTTGTTAGAACTGGTTATCTTTGGAGTTGATTAGGCTGTTTTAACCTTCAGTTGTATTTTTTCTCTACTTTTGTTGCGTTATGCAAGATTTGATTCTTTGCATTTGATTATGCTGCTAACTTACGAAAGTGTTGCATTTCAGGGAGGCCGAATTTAGTGAAGTTTTTTGCTCATTTTTCTTCTTCCAGCCCACTCACCTTCAAGGCATTTATCAGTTAATAAATATGAGCCAGGATAGTTGAATACCCGTGATTGAATCCAAATTGTTTAAGAGGAAATAAGTACAATTTTTTTTCAAGATAGCCAGACAGATTACTGTGGATAATTTTTTCAATAACTTTCAATAACAATTAGTGATTTATCAACCTTTTCGAATACCGCGTTTACCTTACTTATATTCAACGCGGTGCGAAATATACCCGTTTGAAATTTAGTTTAATTATGAAGGCAAGCACATTCGCAATACCATGAGTAACGAATTTTATGTGACTAGCATCAATATTATCTACACCAGCACCAGATCATTTTAGGTTCATTGTTACTCTCTTTTACTCTTCATGTGTTCTGGGGAACAGACACCATGATAGCAGTAGCAATAATTGACCAGCCATTTTAGGTGAAGGAAAGTGCTTACGAAGGTGCTTAAGCTTTTTGTTTTAGTTACATCGTATACTTAGCGCTTATTCATGAACAAGGCACATCGTGTAGCTTGCGCAAAATATTGCGTAAAACAAACAGTCATGTTACACATGGATACGCGCGCAAGGAAACGAGACTTTATGCTATGCATGAAGCTCACTACAACGACTAGCGCTCAGCAAATAAAAATTAGAGCAGTCTATTTTCATTTTTGATGTACTATTCTTAACTACAATATACAGCGGGCATTTTGTTTTCCGACGTTCTGTGACACTGATTAGTGGTTAGCTTGAATTTAAAAAAGTATTAGTTTTTTGTTGCTGCGTAGTGCTAGACATTATATTTTCTTTGGTTGCTCAGAATGAGAGTAATTTCAAAAATAATTGTGGTTGAATGCGTTTGATTCCGCGGGGCCGCCATTTGGCAACTCGCATACATTCGGGCACGCCTTTGGCTGAGTTTTCATAGGCTATAATTTCCAATTTCTGTCATTCAGGTCAACACATTGCCCAGTTCCACTTAAAACCCCATTTTTTGACAGGCTACCGAAATATTGCGTTTCTGTGTTTTAACGCGACAGCGTTAAGGGCCCCTTGTCGCAAAAAGTTTGGCGTCAGCGTCGGTGTCGTCGTCAATGTTGGAGTCCGTGGCGGAGAAAATCATCCAAAAACCACCTCGACCCCCCCGCGTGGTGCAAGATGTTAGTGAACCAAAATTGAATTTCTCACAGTGAAATCCGTCAGAAAATGGTAAAGTACGACTTAAACACATCCTACAGTCATGGTGGCGTCGCACTGTTATTTGAACGTATAAGAAAACATAATTCTGTTACGAGGAAACTCAAAAACAAACCCCTTTTGCCAGCATTTCTACACAAGGAGGCTGAAAAAAAAAAACATCCTTGTTTCTAGAGGAGGAAGAAGTCGGCGAAGGGAGCGGCCGCATCTCACGTCGGCTCCGTTTTCCAAAGAATTTCGCAGTGATTATCAGTCATTCACTCAATGAATTTAACACCCGCTTACGCAGGAAGTCACCAAGATTCTACTGGCACCATATTCAAGGTGGAAAACGACTTCCTTCCGAATTAGAGAGGTTTTCACCCGACCGGCTCCACGCTAACCCTTACCGGAGTAGTCCGCACACTGGACCTCACCAGCCACCCGAGGTGTCACAATGATGCAAGTCCAAGTGAACGGGGAGGACATCTCCCCGAAGAGTTTCTTGAGGGCAACGGTTGGTGCACCATCAGATACAAGACCCAATCTAACCGCGAGACCGCGCAGAGCAACACCCAGAATGGAGCCCACTCCCACACCGGCGAGCGAGCGAACGGCAACCGACAGCATTCCCGTCAACAACAGCGTAACGTCATGCAGCAAGTCATCATGAACAGCAAAATGTCACTACTCCCCCGAAGTGATTTCAAGATCGTGATACGACCAAGAGGAGGCCTCGACGTTGCCACCACCGGCACCGTGCGCCTCGCATCAGCCGTTTACCGGGCGGCCAACGTGCCGGCGCAAGAAGCAGGGGAAGACATGGTGTGTTCCAACAACCGCCAAAACATCATTGTCGTGAGTACACCCCACGCTACTCACGCCGCTAAGTATAGACAATTAGAAGCCATCACCATCGGTGATCGCCGCCATGAGGTCAGTGCCTACGAGACGGCCCCCGACTACACGGTGAAGGGAATAATCAGGGGAATCCCGTAGGAGGAGGACGCCAAGTCCATTCACACCAACATCATTCACGGACGCAACCCCCACGCCCTGGCAGCCAAACGGCTGAGTAATACCAAGACTGTCATAGTGGCCTATGAAGGACCGCGAGTGCCCTCCTACGTCATGTATGGCGGCGCCCTCCTTCGCTGCGCCCTGTATCGTAAGCAAATCGACATGTGTCACTGCTGCGGAAGACTCGGTCACCGCATGGACGTGTGCCCCAATCCTCAGGACAAATTGTGCCCTGGTTGCGACGCCATTAAACCATGCCCCAACCACCAGTGCTACCCCCGTTCGTTGCAAGCTGTGCGGGGGAACACACATGACGGTGGATCGCAACTGCCGCGCACGATACAAGACCCCCTACGTCGTGACAAAGAGGCAATGTGAACGACACAGGGCCGCCGAGGAGGCGGAAGAGGCCGCCAAAGCCACCAGCTCCGCCGGCAAGTCCCGCTCAAGATCCAGGACCCACAGCCGAGGCCGCTCCCGGTCCCGGAACCGCACCCCAGACCCCCGGCAGCAACGCCGGATGCGCAGCCGCACCCCCAGAAGGACCGTAACGAGAGACACCGAGACCACCGAGAAGGTGAGCTGGGCAGATGCGGTCACGGGAAAACGAGCACAAAGCTCGCGACAGAACACCCGCTAAGACAGAGACGGAGATAGCTACATTAACACAGGGTAGAAGCGCTGCAGAAGCAAATAGAACACATGCAGACACAGATTCGAGCAAAATACGAACTCATAGAACACCTCCAGAATGCCGTGAAAAGCGGTACTGATACATAGGCCATGCAGGAAACACAAGACGAACCCATAGAGGACGACGAGGTCGTATGCCCCGACACTAAACGCAGACCCACTCCCACCCTGACAGAGGCAACACGACGCAAGCGCGCAAGCGCAGCGAAACGCGACGCGCGAATAGATGCACTCGAGGCTCGCTTGAGCAATCTCGAGGAAACCATCATCGCGTCCATAACGCGTACCATCTAGCAGAGCTTGGAGAGCGTTCACCTCAGACTGTCCAGATTGGAAGCCGCAAACAGCACGACCGTACCGTCGCATAGGGAAGAGGCGCAACACATGCAACAACATATAAACATGGCCCGACACCCATCTAAACAGAAACACATAATATGGCAGTGGAACTGTAGAAGTTACGAAAGCAAACGAGCGCACTTACAACAATACCTGAAAACGATCCCCGAACGCCCAGCCGTCATCATATTGCAAGAAACGAACGGCCCAGCCACACTCACGGGATAACAGTCTATAACAGGCAAGGCGGAGAGACCAAACGTCTCCACGCTGGTCAAGCGAGCGCACACAGCTATCGAACACGACACTAAAGTCAGAGACACTGAAAACGTCCTCGTAGAACTAATTCCACCAGGCAAGACGCGCAACAGCATCTTCGTACTCAACCTCTATCTACAGCAGTCCCAGATGCCGCCGCCAGCACCGCTTTCCATGTTCTCTTCAAACGGGCAATCGACATCGCCCAAGGGAAACAGCTGTTCATTGGGGGGGGGGGGGGGGGACTTTAACGCGGTGCACACGGCGTGGGGTTCCAAGCACGATCAGCCCAAAGGCACGCATCTGTGGGCAGTGGCGCAATACGCCGGACTAGAGCTCGTCACCGACCCCGCGGCACCAACAAGGCAGGGCAACAGCGTCAGCACCGGCACGACGCCGGACAAACACCATGCAAGACTTGGGAAGCGATCACTACATCATTTCCATAGCAGCAGAAGACGGCCCGCAGGAACACAATGCCGGTCGCCAAATGAAGATCACCAACTGGAATCAAGTACGCAAACATCGTGAAAAGCAACAGATGGCAGACATCAAAGACAGACCAATGGACCGACCAACTGCGGCGAGACATCGAGTGCGTGACGCAAACGATCCCGTCAAAAGCTGGGCTCGATACAATAGACTCCCGGTTACTGCACATGCGGGAAGCCAAGACCCACCTGCAGCGCCAATGGAAACAACAGAGACACAATAGGAGACTGCGTAAACGGATAGCGCAGCTCAACAAATAAATAGAAAAGCACGCGCTTCCCCTGCAACAACAACAATGGGAAGATAAATGCGCGGAGATGGACGGTCAACTCACCACGCGTGGCACGTGGCAGATGCTGCGGTACCTGATAGATCCCGGCAACACCAAGACCACACACATGCAAGGTGTATACAAAATCATGCACGCTTACTGGGGAATGGAACAACAATTCTTACGGGATGCGGAACTCCTTTACACGTCCTAAACGCCACCGCTAATACATCCGGACTACACGGGAGAAAGCAACGCCACCCTGGACGCGGAATTCTCCGTTGCTGAAATCCAGGCGGCCCTTGTCAAACTCAACACCAAGTCGGCCCCTGGCCCCGATCGAATATCCAATAGGGCACTACGCAATCTCGATTACGGATCAATTGAGAAACTCACAATATACATTAACGAGTGTTGGGCGCATGGCAAGCTACCCCAGCAATGGAAAGGAGTAAAGATCATACTGATACCAAAACCCGGCAAGAAATTACAGCTGGAGAACCTGCGCCCCATCTCCCTCACGTCCTGCGTGGGCAAGTTGATGGAGCACGCGTTTCTCAATAGACTCACGGATTACCTCGAGGACAACGAATTATTTCCGCACACCATGATTGGGTTCAGAAGACATCTCTCCACGCAAGACGCCCTTCTGCAACTAAAACACCAACTCAGAGACAATCCGGGGCGCTCGACGAGAGCCATCCTCGGGCTAGACCTGAAGAAGGCCTTCGATAGCGTTCGCCACGATGCCATATTACGACAAATAGAAAAGCTGAATCTGGGACTGCGAACGTACAACTACGTCCGAGACTTCCTCACGGGAAGAACAGCTCGCATGCGAGTGGGACAACTAGACTCAGATCAAATCAACATCGGGAGCTCGGGCACCCCGCAGGGCTCGGTCATCTCGCCGATGCTCTTCAACCTCGTCCTGCTGGGGTTTCCCGACCGATTGCTGCAAATCGAAGGACTGCACCACATGCTATACGCGGATGATATTACGATCTGGACGACAACGGACAGCGACGGAGCGATCGAGCAACGTTTACAGCAGGCCATCCAGTGCGCGGAAAACTACCTGGTGGGCACGGGACTCGCCTGCTCGGCCGAAAAATCCGAATTGCTGCTATATAGACCGGTCAGAAAGGGGCGCCCACCTAAAGGCTACACCCCCCCCCCCCGGAAAAGGAAGAGATCCAATTAACGGCATCAAACGGCCTACCCATCCCGATAGTAGACAAGATCCGGGCACTGGGAATGATGATTGAACACAAGGGTGGCAATGGCGAAGCACTTCGCAAGATAACGGCAACGGCCACCAGCACGGTGCAGCTCATCCGATGCATCGCCAACAAACACGCGGCATGCGCGAAGGCAACGTCATACGACTCATACAAGCCTTCGTTATTTCTCAAATAACGTACACGGCAGCTTTTCAGAACTGGACGGTTGCGGAAAGAAACAAGCTCAACGCCCTCATACAGCAAGGCGTACAAAATGTGCGTTGGAACTTGCGCCCGGAGTGAGCACCACCAAGCTCCTAGAACTAGGCTTGCACAACACGCTCGAGGAAATCGTGGACGCGCAACAAGTGTCCCAACTCGAGCGCCTATCCAAGACCCGCCCGGGCAGGCACGTGCTCGAAAAGCTCGGCATCACATACCACACGCAGCACGGCATCAAAGTGGAAATTCCAAGAACCATACGCGAGCAACTATACGTGCCCCCATTGCCTCGCAACATGCACCCCCAACACCACACGGGGAGACGTAAAGCCAGGGCACAACACATTAACCGAAGTTACTCCAAAGACAAGGAGGCAGTCTTCACCGACACAGCCCGCTATCGAGACAGGAAGAGTTTCGTGGCGGCAGTTACTAGCCACCGAGGTAACCACCTCACGAGCGTCACCGTGAATACGGCATATGCCGAAGCGGCAGAGGAAGCGGGCATAGCACTGGCCCTCACACAAACCAAGGCTACATACGTGATCTGCGATTCGCAAATGGCAATTCGCAATTTTGCAAATGGGCGCATATCGCAAGAGGCGTATCACATACTTAAGCGACATCCCATACACCATGGAGAGGCCGACGTCGATCACCGAAGGCACTTGCTATGGATCCCGGCACACACTCGACTGAGCACCCCCAACGAAGCGGCTCACCGCGTTGCTCGAGGCCTCTCTCCCACGGCGTTCCATGTCACGGTGGAGTGCACCGCAAAATTATTCTCTCTCCTGCCAGTCATCTTGCACCGCTTCCGCACCAAAGAGCTGTTGGAGCATGCCCTCCGCGACGGGCCTCCCGAGGTCCGCCGGGCCCTAGTTCAACGGGCCCGTGCTGTCGCTGAGATCGTTCTAGGGACCCCGACTAGTGGTCCCTCCCACACTTTTACTACCTTTTCTCTTTACAATAAAATGTTTACTCTCTCTCTCTCTCACTCACCGAGCATCATCGGAGGAAGAGCCCCCGCGGGGTAAACTGCAAACGTCTGGGCGATGGGAGGATCGTTTGACCAGGTTCCACGACATTACGACACACTACCAGTTACGGAGACGCGTATACCCATTCCCTCAGGCTAGGTTCGACAGGGCGCAAGCAGTACACTACAGGCAATTACAAACTGATTTTTACATAAACCCCAGACTCATGCACGCCATGTATCCAAACATGTACACTACAAATAGATGCCCATCCTGTGGCGAGGTTGCCACACTTAATCACAGTTATGGGAATGTCAGGACATAACAAACAATTCGGGCAGTGCCGACACCTCCGTCTCTTCCATCGCCAGCCTCCGCTCGCCAGCCTCCGCTCGCGTTGGCAGACCGCACTGCTCAGGTCGAACCTGACAGTACAACTCTGGGCCGTCCAGCGAGCCGAGGAAGCTGCTTCGAGACAAGGTCTCGGAACCGCGTCCGCCGCGGGTGCCCAGACCCACTAAAAAGACGCCGGGCACAAATCTGATTGATTTGATAATAAAGTTTACGTTCTTCTTCTTCTTCTTCCTTGTTTCTACCATACCAACAAAGGCGCGCTCGGGTACAGTGTACTAGAATGCTTTACAGTGGGTCTAGCGGAGGCGAATGCTATTGCGTGTCGCGTACCCGCTTTGGAAGAAAGTAGCGGCGGCGCTGTCGTCGCTCGCACTTGAAGCGAGTGTGCGCCGCTTCTGCGTCTGCACGTTGTTTTTCGACGTAGTCGGTGCGGAACGCCGCTTATTTCGCGCCTTTTTCTGCGTCAGTGTTCAAGATGCCACCCAAGGGGCGGTTAAACCACTGTTACGCGCCAGGCTGGACAACTGGCTATGGAAGAACAGCCCAGGAGCGCAAGTTATCGCTTTTTAATGCTCCGAAAGATGAACACCAAAGGCTTCCTCACATTGGCAAAGCGTTTAGCGCAATTCAAAAAAGACAGGCACGTGACACAGGCACAGAATAGCGCTATCCTGTGTCTCTGTCACGTCCCTGTCTTTTTTGAATTGCGCTAAAGGCTTTGCCAATATGAGGAAACCGTCCCAACTAGCCCAAGAATCAGCCTTGTTGAACCAAAGGCCAGTTTGGCAGCGAAATCTGCACAGGCTTGACAAGTCGCTGGACCCTGATTCAGCTGTTTGTGAACTGTACTTCGAGCCGCATTTTATCTTGAGGCATTATGTCCACATGTTCAATGAAACTGAAGTAACAATTCCGAGGGGGACCCCAACGCTTGCTCCTAACGCTTGCTCCACTTTTATATTGAAGGTTAAACAAGTCTCACCCGCCGTGGTTCCTCAGTGCACCGTAACCAACCAACACCGTAACCATGGTTACGGTGTTGGGCTGCTGAGCACGAGGTCGCGGGATAGAATTCCGGCCACGGCGGCCGCATTTCGATGGGGGCGAAATGCAGAAAACACCCGTGTGCTTGGATTTAGACGCACGTTAAAGAACCCCAGGTGGTCCAAATTAATCCGGAGTTCCCCACTACGGCGTGTCTCATTATCAGATGGTTGTTTTGGCACGTATAACCCCATATACTATTATTATTAAACAACTCTCGTGATGCAGCGCGGAGAAAGTCGCACCAACACTCGAAGCGTCGCTTATGAGGGTATTTATAACAAGCCGTTGGACAGTGGTCGACTCAAAAGCGAGCATATTGTGTAAATAAAAGTGCATTGGTGCGGTATATCGCAACTTTGTGTTTATTAATTGTTCATAACCCTACCAGCAAATACACGTAAAGTGCCTCGAGCGGCCAGTCGCGCGGCAATTTTGCGTGTTCGCGGGCTTCTATCACGCTCGAAAAAAAAGCACTTTTATGTAGCACGTATCGAGCAACAGAAACCTGCCTCAGGAGTTTTTCATGTTGCTCTTCACTTTTCTCATTGACACTTTTCATGTCATTGTAATATTTGAGAAGTTGATTAATTAAGACTAATTATGTAATTAGGCGGAATTCTAAAAAATAATCTTGCTGTCTCCAGGCGACGGCAAACAACATTACATTCGTTCTGTCCCGCTACGCGTGGCATTTGGATATTTTTAAATCTTGGTGCATGATAGTTCGGACACCCTGCATAATGCAGTCGGCTATCCAGCTCAGCCGCTCTCTAAAATCATGGTAAGCATTCGCAAATACTAATTTTACGCTGTGCACGTTCGTATAAAAAACAGTGTCGATAATAAGCCAGGCAAACTGCAAGGAATATCACTGTGAAATGTCAAGTATTGCGGCTATGTCTCTGTACCAGACAATTCCACAACTACAACACGCGCAAGCTACAGTATTTCATTTTTTCGATATGCATAACGAAGCTGCAAAGAATAAAAACCAGAAGCAAAAACATTTGTCCCTTGTTAGTCGTGCGTTACTTCATGGCGGTAAACTTCACCTGCCGAAAACGCCGGACGAAGTGGTTGTCCTAACAGCGCGACGGCCCGAAAGCTGACTGCTTTGATCAAGTACGGCCGACTACAGCACCGCCGCATCTTTCTTCCACTTGAGGCCCTCTCCAGCGCAGGCGGTTGCGCCACTAGAAGATTCTACAACAAGACGGCAAGTTGGGCCAGTTGGTTGGGATTCATCGTAAGGATCGTAACAGCGCAAACAAGACACGGACAAAAGGAAGGAAAAACGACAACACGGCGCTGACTCTCAACTGATATTTTATTGAAGGATCGTCTAACACATATACCAAAATTCAAAGAACCATGACTTGCGCAAGACACAGTGATACATCACGGCCGTGGCGACAAACTAGGCATAATCAAAAGTTGCAGAAGTAATGAAATTCCTTGTCATGAAGAGCGATCGACGGTTCGATGATGCATTCCTTGCCCCTAATCGTTATAATGTATGCCTCAACGATTTCTCTTGTCAACTGGTTAGTGTGTTTAAAGATGATAGAAGTCTTGTCAAAAAGGGGGCGACACCCGCATGAGTTGCAATGTACCGGAAGATGACGTGGTTCAACCCCTTGAAGAGAGAGCTCATGCTCCCTAAGTCGTACGTTTACACAGCGTTTTGTTTGGCCCACATACTCATTACCACAAGATAACGGTATTGCATACACAACGTGCTTAACACATTTGATGTAGCTGTTCACATGTGTAACAGTGCATTTCCCTTTTGCCTGCTTATCTTTGAGCATATTGTCAATTATCATATGCGGCCTATCTTATGTTTCGCGGAAAGCCAAACATCTATACCGTACCTAGAACCTACGTTTTTTAGCCCATGTGCCATTTTGTGCACATAAGGAACTACCGCGTTTTTTCTTTTTTCATCTGACTTAGCTTTTCTGCGTTTGTTGCTTATGTTTTTGACACCAAGAAGCATACTTTCACACACAGAAGAAATGAACACATTTGGATAACCAGTCTTTTAAACGAGTAACTTGATCATCACAGGCAGCCTTGGTCATATGTATACACGACTTCTTCAGTGCAGCATTTAAGACAGTCTTCGTTATAGCTCTCTTCACAATCTTAGAATGACCGGAATTGTAGTTCAAAATGGGCTTGACCGTTCTGGGATCATACTTCCAGCACATGTGACTTTTACCAAAGGTTAATCGTAGGTCCAGAAATCTGGACCATCATCTTTAAACACACTAACCAGTTGACAAGAGAAATCGCTGAGGCATACAATATAACGATTAGGGGCAAGGAATGCATCAGCGAACCGTCGATCGCTCTTCATGACAAGGAATTTCATTACATCTGCAACTTTTGATTATGCCTAGTTTGTCGCCACGGCCATGATGTATCACTGTGTCTTGCGCAAGTCATGGTTCTTTGAATTTTGGTGCACATGTTAGACGATCCTTCAATAAAATATCAGTTCGAGAGTCAGCGCCGTGTTGTCGTTTTTCCTTCCTTTTGTCCATGTCTTGTTTGCGCTGTAACGATCCTTACTAGAAGATTCTAGTTCACTATAGCTCGGGTATGCTACTTGCGAACATCTTATCCAGATGGTGCGCGTACCCTCGGCAGGTCAAATTGGGACTTGGTCTGCCTAATTCGTTTTGTACACGCGCACGCGTCGGGGCAATAGCGAACAAATAATAAAATAATAAAAAAAGTTCCTAGGGCCTTCACTTTTTAATATAAGACGACATATATTGCCCGTAGAAAAACGTCTTCCCAGCAATGCATTTCTGTTTAAAAGTTAAGCCGACTTGAATGGGATAGGTGTAAACTTGGTCTTTGTAAGCTGGCTTTCCCACGTTCGATGTTGCAGTGAAACCAACCTAAAAGAAAAATGCGATGCCAATGGGTCCCGATAACGCTATCGCGTTCCACTCTTAAAGGCAAAGCTTAAGCGTCCTCCAAGTTTTTGTATTCACATAAAGATAGAAGAAGATTATCGGGAGAAACAACCAACTCGAATAACTTTAAATGCACATGTTTTACTCTACATTATCAATAATCTGAGAGTTGCACTTTGCCCTTGCAACTTTTTTTAATGCGCGCGCTGTATGACACATAATTTACTATATAGTTGATAGACACATAGCTCACCTCCCATCCGTCCATGTATTTGATTGAGCACAAGTTTGTAGAATGGGGCATGTAGGGCTCGGCCTTGTTGAGAAGCAGAAATTCGACCGCGAGCAATAGGACTATCATCGCTGTTTAAAACGAAGTACCAATGTTTACCCAAATTATGACAACTAAAGTACATGTTGCTGCCCACACCAAAGGCACGCTTCTTTATGCGTACCAGCAAGTCGAAACGACGTAAGCGTCGTGCGTCACTGCTGCACATGACATTCGCACATAATATGTAAACATGACATTTTTACATGAACGCTAAGTTCCCTTCATAGATCTTCTCACCGCGCCATTTGTCACAGTCGCATTCGAGTAGGTTTAGTGCCCTTTGAAACACTGGCCGCACAGTTGTTGCCGCGAGTTGACAGTGAAGTGAACACAGTTAACCCCGCGCGACTCTTTTGAGGTGCGTGTCGGTTGTACAAGTGCGATAACCCTTTCCTGGGGTAATACTCAGGAAAGGGTTATCTCTCCTTGTGTTATCTGTTAGGTTCACTTAGAGTGCGGCATTGAGTATTAAACATAGTGTGAAAGGTCTCACTTGTCGCTCTAGCATTTTTTTTTCAGAGACCTCTAGACGAGCTAACTCGATAGCCTCCCCTCCTCGCGTAGCTTTATTATGTGAATATTATTATTGTGGCCGCACGTTCATTGTCAGATACTTTGGTGCGAAGTGTGTACGCACCGCCTCCACCACCTTTCAAAAGAGTGCTACCAATGCATACCAACCAAAACTGTGCAACCCCTCGTTGCCAGGTTTTGTACCAGAAAGATAAATGTATTTGCCACCTAAATTACCAAGCTCGTTCACTGGCGATGGTGAGTAGTTCATGCGTTTCACTGACGGCCTTATGATCAATTTAAAACAGAGACAGAACCTAAAAAAATTGGCCGCCATCCCGTCCTGCGAACGGGAATGTCCAGCGAAGTGGTATCAAACACCACACATGGTCGAGCATTGTATGCACACTGTTCTTCCCTTTTATATATGAAAGCGTGGTGACGTCACTAAGTATATATATATATATATATATATATACGTTTACAAGCCTCCGGATCTTCATTTCTTTGCCTACGCAAACCCTCGGCTTCCCTCAATCTAAACTCGGGATGTTCTCTGCTGCGACGCTTGGTTTCAGCTTCCCCAGCTCTCGCTTCAGTCTTACGGTAGCAACTAGTGTAAAGTTCTCTGGTCGAAACCTGCCAAGCCGCCGCCAGCGGCAGCGGCTGCAGTGACGGACACCAGGCGCGGAGAAACGCGATCGGCGTCGGCAGCAGCTCTACGCCTCCCACTACCTCATGCTTCACTCCTCCTCTCCGCCTCGCATCCGCTCTGTTTTCGCTCTCTCTCAGCTCTCTCTCCCGCAGCTCGGCGAAGCTATCGCAATCCTTGTATGGGGTATGGCGTTTTCTGTTTACGCCACGAAATTTTCCGACGAACGAGAGCTATACAGCTTCGCTGTAAAATCTCTACTTATAACTAGATGCATGCTCTAAATGTTCTAATTTATGTTCTAAGGATGTTCTAAAGCCATCCTTCCTTCGGCAATTATCTTGCCAAGGACTAATTTGCCTCTTTACGTCGTTCGAGGTGGTATAGTGCTACCAACCAGTTGGATCAACACTCCTCAACATAACTACTGGTCCTATCACTGGTGTGATTGAGGTAGCAGTTTCGGAAAACAAGATCCTTCCCCTTATTCTGGGTGCAGACTGGTTTTCGGCAGCACATGCTCGCTTGATCTTTCAACCGACCATAGCCCACTCAGTTACCACATCCAGTCGCGGATGTAACACTTCTAGGAAGTGAGCGTCTTATCCCGCGAATTGCCAACGCCGTGATTCTAGCCCGCTCAAACATTCTTGTCACGGCAGAAGCAACACCATCAGACTGTATACAACTAGAAACGTTTACCTCCGCCAGAAGGGCTTCACTGGCAAGCTTTAGCGACGAAAACAGTGCCGTTGAACCGCAGTTACTGTCGCACCACAAGTCTGTACTACTGTTCGTGTAACCATTCACCCCGAAACGTCCACTAGCCAGCCAAGGGTGCCAGCTCTCCCCTGAACGGCGGTCTGTCATTGCTGACATACTGGCCGAGAACAATACTGTCTTTTCTCGCCATGAAGATGACATTGGTCATTTTACTGGCACTCAACGTCGAATTGATTTGCTGCTAAGAACTGTGCCGTACAGCCGTAACCTTGACAGATAAACGTTAGAACACAGGATATTCCTCGAAAGGCAAATCAAAGAGCTCCTTACTCAAAATGTAATCCTGCCTCCATCGGTACCGTGGGCGTTCCCAGTCTTTGTGGTGTCTCGCGGTGGAAAGAAGCACTTGAACGTAATGAACGTACTATCAAGGTTGTACATTCTCTACCACTGGTGGATCACATCATTCAGGACATCGCTTGCTGCGCCTAATTTGCTACAAAGAACACTAGGTGGGCCTACTAGCAACTCAAGCTGAGACCCCTAGGAATACGAGAAAAGCGCAGGCATCACCCGGCCACCATGGAACTTTTGTGTGGACCCGAATGCCATTTGGATTAATGCATGCAACGTCCATATTTCAGCGAACCATGCAAATGGTATTGCAATACCTTCAGCCTTGCCCGGACAAATGCGGCATACTACGCACATCTCGAAGACAGCCTTGTCTACGCAGAGACATTGGCTACCTTTGCAGCTGCTGCATACAAGACGTGGACTTAAAGGGCCCCTCTCCAGGCCATATAGCAAACTTTGGTTATACGCTGGAAGTTGTGACGTGCCCTCTTGGGAGGGCTCTACCGCAATAATATTTGAATTGGTTCAATAATAGCCTAGATAGAAATATTTCAGTGCCACGAACCCATGATTTCAAGAGGGGAGCATCACCGCCAACAAGGACACCCTCTCCACTTGCCCCGTTTAGCCTCCGCAAGCGAAATTCATTTCCTGCGTTCTCCCATACCAGAGCCGGAAGATCGCTTGACGCATACGTCGTGGGCCTGCCTTCCTTTTTTTCTGGCTTTTTTGCTGCGCGGCGCACCTTTCGCTGACAGTCGGGCGCGCGAGCTGTTACGTTTGTACTCCTTTGGCGCAGCGCACGATTTTGCGAGCTGTGTACGAGAACACCTGGCTAGCGGTATAAGTCACTGCTACATGAACACTGAAGCAGACCCTGAGCGGATCACAGAGCATGATCGCGTGCTGGAACACGGTAGGAAATGACATAGTTTCGCTATCAGCGCGCATGACTGCACGACGTGGGAACAAGCAAACAAAACGGTAGTACTTAGATCTCTCGTGCTGCGGTGCGAAGTAAAATAAAAACACGCAGACATTCGGTTTGTGTGTTTTATTATTTCTCTAAAATTTAATTCTTCTTTTGAGGCAACAGATTACACAAATAACGCAATTACGCAATTCCTCAGAGCCCTTGCCAATGGAGGCGCCCCGGCCTAATTCAACCTAGTCGACAAAATGTTTGCCACCAGACACCTTCAGGAACCTATGCCGTTGGGCGCCATCGTTATTGCGCCTGGTCATTTTCCAGGCACTCCATCATGGTGCAGGTCACTCCGGCGTAAAGCGGACTTTACACGAAGTGCAAGACCGCTACTGGGGGCCAGATATGGAAAAGTCACTAAAGAGCAATTTGTTATCCTGCCAACGCTACCAGCAGTTTAACAGGCCATCTTCAAACAGTGTTGTTTTTTGCTCGTAAAATGCCCACTGCATATGTTCCATTTTCGAGCATTGCTATTGGCCATATATATATATATATATATATATATATATAACTATGCCTCCCAATAGCTCAGCATGGTAGCTATTGCATGTGATTGACTTTGCGACTCGTTTTAGTGCTCCAGCAGCCACTTCATCAACCTCAGCACGCGAAGTTTTTCAGACTTTGCGTAATGTATTTTGCTGCTATGGTGCACCTTACCACTGCCTCTCTGGTCATAGATCGGCCTTTGAGTCGACAGGGTTCAAGCGGGTAATGCGTCTACATAACGTCGAGCTGCACTTTTGAACGGCCTAGTGACCTGACGGAAACGTCCTCGCTGAATGTAGCAACGGAGCATTACCAACAGCGTTACGGGTAATCTTACCTTTGGAACCTTTATCATGGCCTGCAAGCTCTGTGAAGCAGCCTTTGCAGTGAACACGTCTGTGAACTCCAGGACAAGGTTTGATCCCTCCCATTTCCTCTTCGACTACTTGCCTAAGGTTTCCTTTCAGCAACAGCGGTCGCTCCAGCAAACCAGCCTTGTTGAGCGCGTCCTCGATGTAACAGCGCTATATTCATACGCACCTGTCAATTCAGAGGCAGCTCCCGCGTACCGCAAACGCAACTATAATAGCACCCATCGCTCTCATAGCTTCACAGTAGGTGACCTAGTATAGGTCAAGCGTCCAGCACCTGCGCCCCGTGAGAAAATGACACCGCGCTTCAAAGGGGTCTACCGTCTCACTGAGCAGCTGATGGCATCCACATTCAAGGCTCTGCGTGTGTCGGGGATGACAACTCGCGTGCTTAACCAGCCAATAACTGTGCCTGTTTCGCAAATAACCTTCCATGTACCACCGTTATCTCTTGTGGTACGCCTTTCGTCCAGCATAGGAGGGGTGACATACTCCACTACAGTACCAGATGATGAAACTACCATCGACCAGACACAGCGTCAGCGCCAACAGCGTGAAAAGCAGCTTCACCGTCACTTGGGAGACCTTCGTGCTTGAGTGACTGTGGACGTCAAGTTAGACCAAGGGTCTCGGTTGTCCGCACAGGGGTAAAAGTGATGTGTTTGGGCCTGTTGGTGTGTACTACTACAGATGGCGCAACATATCCTGAGCAGCAAGTGGCCGCGCCGGCATCGTCCGCTGCCTTTTCTGCTTCCGTTTTCGGGACCCTCGTTTTTGTTTCGCTATCTGCCCGCGATGGGCAGATCATTCAAGCCATAACGGCTGGCGTGTTCATGCCGTGCGTTGCATTGTATAACCTTAACCCTCATGAAACTGTTTTCCTGCTTATCGAGTCTTCCTGCCTTCAGCCAAAGCCTCCCACTGCATAGATAATCCAAACACTTTTTACCAAATTCCTGCCTCCAGGATTTATATGAGGTATCTCGGACCAACGTTGTTCAGCCGAGTTCCTTTTCATAGTGTGGCGGGACCTCCATCGTTACTCAGCAAACTATTAGGATTTTCCCGGAAGGTAACCATCTCGTTAATCCCTTAGTTCTTTATCTGCTGCGCGCCATATCACTCTTCCAAAAGGTGCGAAATACGTTTAGTGCAGCGCTGTTAGTCGTTTGACAGAGAAATTCTGCGCAAGTTTCCATCATTTTGTTCGCAGACGATCAGAAAGTGGCCCCGCCGATTATCAGCGCAAAAAAATGATGCGTTTCATTTGAACGATAGTATCTCTGGCATGCACTACACAATTTAGCGTATTTTAAAGCGGAGATTTATTTCCGAACCATCCTGGACATTCCTCACCGTGACTGCTTCATTTCCGAACCTTTCTGCACATTTCTGACCATAACTGCTTTATTTCCGAACCCTTTTGGACATACCTCACCCTGACTGCTTGCATGGTGCTACTACTATCTATCCCGAAAAGTTCGCTACGCATGACACCACTACAATATTTACTACTATTATAGGTGTCCACACCTAGTGTTCTACGGAACTACTAATTGATAAAAGAAATATACCTAAACATCCTTATTTCAACGAATATACGCCATCAAGAGCACAACTATTCCTATATACAGCAAACTTTATTTCCTATGCCTACTGCCGCTACCATTTTTGCAAGAATCACTCGCATACTTATCGTGCCAACGCCAACTACCTTGTTCAGATGATCGCTACGCTTTAATGATAATGATGATTCCTATAGTACGGCGCCTACTCACAACGGGGAGTGGTCAAGAAAGGGGTGTCACATTTAAAATATATCAGAGGGAATCAAGAAATACAAGGCAATATATTAGTTGCCACATAAGGTATACCGCAGTACGCGAGAGCACATGCGAGCTCGCCAAAATACCTTTACGCCAACGACCAAGGAAGGAAATGCGCAAACTTATAGCATTCCACCATCCGCTTCACTAAGATTTAGTTCACACAGATTTCAAAATCTGCGTTAGATCTGCGTATTTCTTTTTGTTTCGCGTCTGTTTTCAATTTCTGCACGCCCCCGCGCATGGTAGCACACTGGATAGTGCCATCTGGTTAATTTGCCTGTTTTTCTTTATTTATTTTTCTCTTTTCTGATTGCGCCAATTCAACTAATGCAAAAAACAAAAACACATAAAAAAGAAAATAGTCCTTCAAGTAAATGGTTTTGTATCCACGTGCTAGATCAAAACCTCGAATACAGGCCAATGGAGAATGCAGTACAAAATAAATATTGTTCCTTAAAAGACTCTACAGCGCTCTTTGAAAAATGTACTTCTTTGGCCACGTTTTAGACGCATCAATGCTCCATATTTTCAAGAAATGTCGCCAATAAAAATATTGTCGTTCTGGTAAATGGTGGTTTATCCAGGTGCTAGGTTTCAGAACCCCTATGTCGGTCCCATTTAGAATGCCTGATAAAAATATCGTTGCTTAAAAGACTTTACGGAGCTCTTTGACTAAGTTCAACCTGAAAAGTTGACAAAAATCCTTCCTACGCCACGTGTCCTTTTGTCTGCCATCTGCAGATATCACAAAACGATATTTCCACGAAATTGTTGCGGTAGCGAAAAGGTTTTGGCAGACGTACGTATATTTTCTGCAAAAAGGTCAGAAGCTAGTGAACTGTGCCAGCTTTTTTTGCAAAGCTCACGCGTATAAGACCTCATTATGGTTCTCTGCTGCAAGTTATTATATACTGCCTACCTCAATACTGCTCCTAGAGGGCGACAATTGTCATAAAGAGCGACAACTGTTCCATATTTGATACAATAATAAATAATGCAAGAAACACGTCAGATGATAGCCAGAAGCACAGCGTTGTGTACTGTGTGCTTCTCGGTGAAGTCGGACGTCTGTTTTGCGTTAGGTAATAATAACTCTGATATGGAATAAGCACCAACTAGCCCAACCGTCTTCTCTAAACAGGCCACATGGTCCGCATGTCGACTTTTTGTCAGCTAAAGGGCTCACTGAAAGTCACCAAAGTCTTTGATTGGACAAAGGACATTCGATTCATTTTTACAGGATGAGGCTACTACAGGCATTAGATGAAGCACAGTGGCGCAATAACAGTGCATTAAGTGACTCTTAGTTTGATACTAAACAATATTGTGACGAAGAGGAAGCCCGATGCACAAACTCGTATACAACTATTTACACGGGGAAAAGGTAGTGGTAAACGCGCCCAGGCTGGTACAAAGGTCACTGCTCCAGTAGACAGACTACCACTTCTTCTGTCTCTTGCGCGCACGGTCCTCTCCGAATGCACCGTAACGTAACCCCCGGGGGCTAGAGCACCGTTCCGGTGCTTGTTAGCATGATGGCGAACTATATGAACAGTACGGTTTTAACCCTTTAAGCTACATGGGACATATGTGTCCCCGAATTTTAAGCATGTCTCGATAAATATGTTTTGCCCCTAGAAACCTGCTGAGGGCAATTTACCGAACTAAACATCTTCCATTGAAGAAATATAAAATTTCGATTGACAAATCTATAACAAAACACTGACGAGGCGTGGGTGGAGTAGCACCTCAAAGGTGCGCTTCACCGCCGCCGCATTAAGTACATGTTTTGTAGATTTTTCTAGCAAATAAAGGAACGTAACGTGTGAAATATAAAGTGTCGTTATCAAGGGTTTGTAGCAAACCAAGCTTTTTGATATTAAGCTAGTATAAACTACTTTTTCAGCGATAAGATGGTGTCTGGGACATATGTGTCCAAGTGTACCGTGACGGAATTCTGGATTCCATTTGGTGGCGTTCGCTTGAGGGCGGCACTTTCATGTTCCAATGGCCGCTTGAAATGAATAAACTTGTATACGTTGTGCCTTTACGTGTAGTCTTATTTATTTTAGATACAAGCTTTTATTTTCCGGAATTATGGCAGAAAAGACAATGGAAATTCCTACTATCGGAAGAAAACATTCTCTAAGATTTTGTTTCATGACAACGATGATGAGTCTATTTTACAGCTTGACGAAGAATATGTTGACAACGTTAGTGCAGCATCGACGCAAAACACCCAGAAAAGTAATAACATTCAAAGCCACCGATAAAGCGAATAAGGGAAGGTCAGCAAAACATCTTGCAATTCATCATCATCATCAGCCTATATTTATGTCCACTGCAGGACGAAGGCCTCTCCCTGCGATCTCCAATTACCCCTGTCTTGCGCTAGCGTACTCCAACTTGCGCCTGCGAATTTCCTCACTTCATCGTCCCACATGGTTTTCTGCCGTCCTCGACTGCACTTCCCTTCTCTTGGTATCCATTCTGTAACCCTAATGGTCCACCGGTTATCCATCCTACGCATTACATGGCCTGCCCAGCTCCATTTCTTCCGCTTAATGTCAACTAGAACATCGGCTATCCCCGTTTGTTCTTTGATACACACTGCTCTCTTCCTGTGTCTTAACGTTACTCCTAAGATTTTTAGTTCCATCGCTCTTTGTGCCCTCCTTAACTTCTTCTCGAGCTTCTTTGTTAACCTCCAAGTTTCTGCCCCATATGTTAGCCCTGATAGAATGCAATGATTGAACTTGCAATTACTCCTCCTAAAATTACGTGTTCAGTCAAAGGGTCATTGAATAGAAGAGGACGTGCAAAACGGCGAGTCACAGCTGATTCCGGCGTGAAACAAAGGGAAATAAAGTGTATTCCACCGTGCAAGCAACCAGCGAATCTCGTAAAACTAAAAATATTTTCTGTTATGAAGCTGGAGAGCTTCGTAAAAAATGCATGTGAAACAAAGCACTCATTATGCTGAGAAAAATGGGAACGGCAGAAGAAATAAAGACTTTCTAGTTTTTATCCTTTTGATGAGCAATCACGTCCTGGCAGCTCAAAGAAGGTAACCTACGATGTGGACTGTAAGTCAAAAATTAAATCCTACCTCCGAGTGTTCTAGGAATTCCGGGAAATTGAAATAAACATCGCGTACATTATGTACGTCAAACTACAAGCTGAAGAGCCCACTATGCCCGCTCTGACCTCTCTGCAGTTCTGCCAAGCAGTCACATAGATTCTTTGGGAAATTTTTTGAGCCGAGATCGAAGCACAAGTCTTGAGAAGATATGCAAGCGCATAAGAATGTGTGCAAGGCGAGACACTCTTGCAGACTAAATTACAAAAGCTCCCGCTCGAAAAAGGTGCACGCATTGCTCCAACGGAACGCTTGAAATCCCCACATTTCCCTGCTGCAGCATTTGCAATTTCACTTGTGCTTTCCTACCGCAAGTAATTGCTTCATGGAGTCTTACCGTGGAAGCAGCTAAGAAGCCCACGTAATTGTTCGGTTCCCTTAAGGTAAATTGGCGTGTCTTCTACAGGGATGATTTCGTAATTTATGTCACTTACGCGTCGCAATAAGCGGTATGGTCCAGTATAGCGTGAAATCAGTTTTCGGACAGGCCGAGGTGGCGACCTGGAGTTCACAGAAGGAAGAGATTTCCGGGACAGCAGTGAAGGTTCTCGTGGCGACTGTCATAGCGAGCCTTTCGTGGTGCCTCAACCGCGGTTAGTTGATCATAGGCAATCTGGCTAGCCATATGAGCCCGACCAACGGCGTCATGGGCGTATTCCGTGGTGTGTCGCGACACCGAAAGTAGCTGGGTTTCAAAAGGCAGAGTGGGATGGTGACCAAACAATAGGTAGAAAAACGGGAAACCGGTGGTATGTTGACATGACGAATTGTACGCAAATGTCACGTACGGCAAAGTGTTGTCCCAATCGCGATGGTCTGCTGACACGTACATAAACAGCATCTCTGTAAGGGTGCGATTTAGCCATTAAGTCAGTCAGTTTATAGATGATATGCGATTGCGAGCTTGTGATCAGTGGAGCAGGAACGAAGTATGTCTTCGACAACTTAGGACGGGAAGTAGCGGCCACGATCGGTCAGCAGCTGCCTCGGAGCACCATGTTGAAGAAACACGTCCTCAAGTAAAAAGTCTGCGACATCTGCAGTACAGCCGGTGGGTAGGGCACGTGCAATAGCATGGCGCGTCGCATAGTCTGTTGTAACGGCTATCCATTTGTTCCCTTTTATGGACGTCGGAAAGGGGCCGAGGAGGTTCATGCCAACACGTAAGAAAGGCTCCTTGGGAACATCGATTGGATGAAGGTGGCCAGCAGGTTGCGCTTATAGCCTCTTTCGCCACTAGCAGACGTCAGAAGCCGCAACGTAACCTCGCACAGAGTGGTACAGGCCTGGCCAGAAGAAGCGACGTCCCACTCTGTCCTAAGTGCAGGAGGTGCCAAGGTGTCCGGCAAGAGGTGCCTCGTGGAGCTCAGCAAGAGCAGCAGAACGAAGGTGGCGAGGGACAGCTAGCAGTAAATATGGTCCATCAATTCTCATTTTGCGTCGGTAAAGAATGTCATGATGGAGAACAAACATTTTGACTGAGCGATCTGAGAGGCCAGAAGTTAAGCGCTCGATGATCGACCGTAGAGGCTCGTCCGTTCGCTGTTCAGTTACGATGTCCCGAAAGTCAGAATTGGCCAGAAGGGAAGTAACGGCATCCTGGTCGTCGTTGTCTGGAGGATCGACGGGGTGATGAGAGAAGCAGTCGGCGTCCAGATGGAAGCGGCCAGACTTGTACATCACAATAAAACAGTATTCCTGCAGTCTGAGTGCCTGGCGACCAAGGCGGCCAGTTGGGTCTTTCAGTGACGATAGCCAGCACAGGTCGTGGTGGCCCGTGATGACAGTAAGTGGGCGGCCAAACAAGTAAGGGCGAAATTAAGCCACTGCCCACACCAGAGGGAGACACTCGCGCTCGGTGATAGAAAAATTGCGCTCTGAAGGGGACAAGAGGGAACTGACGTAGGCAATGACGCGCTCATCTCAGTTTTGCTGTTGGGCGAGGACAGCACCTATGCCATGGCTACTGGCGTCTGTGCGAACTTGAGTTGGTGCTTATGGATCAAAGTGGCGTAATAACGGAGGCGTTGTCAACAAGCGAATAAGGGTGTAGACGGCGTCGGCATGTTCACGGCCCCAAAAGGACGCAGTGTCCTTGAGAAGGTCGGTCAGTTCCGACAGCGGTAACAAAACGCCCAAAACCAGCCAGTGAGCAGTGCGGCGAGCCCCAGCAGCAGCTACCGCCGCGGCCATATTGTTCACTACGTAATTAGGATAATATTAGTTTCGATTTTGCCAGCGCAATCTCTTGGTCGTATATTTCGGCTCACGACACCACCCGTGGCCTCCGCCATCGGCTTAACGGCGCGCAGCCGGAGCTGATCGCCGCATCCAGAACTGCACTCAGTCACTGCACGTGCTGCTCGAATGTAGTAGAGAAGACCACCACATCATCAAGGTATACGAGGCACGACTGCCCTTTCAGTCCGGGGAGAACAGTGTCCATCATCCGCAGGAAGGTGGCGGGCGCAGAACAATGACTAAATGGAAGCACCTTAAACTCGTATAGGCCATCCGGTGTCACAAATGCCATTTTTTAGTGATCTGGCTCGTCCACTTCTATCTGCCAGTACCCGCTTTTGAGATCCAAAGAAGAGAAGAAGTAAGCATTGCGTAGTTTGTCCAAGGTGTCGTCGATGCATAGGAGCAGATAAACATCTTGCTTCGTGACGAGGTTGAGTTTCCTGTAATCAACACAAAATTCGTACTGTGTTATCCTTCTTTTTCAGAAGAACTACCGCAGATGCCCACGGGCTATTTGATGGCTCTATAACATCGCCCTTGAGCATTTCCTGTACTTGACTTCTTATCGCTTCTCTTTCTTTTGGAGCCACTCGGTACGGGTGTTGGCGCACTGGTCTTGCAGGTTCTTCGACCACAATGCAGGGTTTTGCCACGGGAGTACGACGGCCTTTCGATGAAGTCGAAAAGCATTCAACGAACTCTTTGACCAAGCTCACAATCTTATCTCTTTGTGGTAATGACAGCTTTCGGTCAGTGTCGATAGAGGCAAGGACACTGTCTAAAGTGACAGAAGCTGGTAATGCTGCATCGAGGGTTGACACATCCGCAAGTTGTGCATAGTCATGAAGAGACGCTATTGCTGTTCCCTTCACCACGTGTTGTGCCTAATTGCCAAAGTTAGTCAAGAGGACATCCGCACATCCGTCACGCAGGTGAACTAGGCATCTTGCCACGCATATTTGCTTTTCCAGTAGCAGCCCGATATTTCCGTCTGCATGTCCCTCATAGTCACGAAATACGTCACTCCTTACAACTACAGTCACACTGCACCGTGCCGGCACCGTCACGTTTTCATCTATAATACGGAGAGAGGAAATATGTGGCCGTTCCGCATCAGAAATTGTAACAGCATTTTCTGCAGAAAACCACACGCGTGATTCATGCAAGTGTATAATTGCGCCATTCATTTGCAAGAAGTCCATGCCCAGGATCACATCACGGGAACACTCAGGAAGAACAATAAAGCTGCTGACGTATATAAAAGCTCTAATTCCGATTCTTGTTGTGCACATTCCTGCGGGGTCGACTAAGTGTCCCCCGGCTGTACGTATCGGAGATCCGGTCCAATGGGTCAATGCCTTTTTCAATTTTCTGGCGAGTACACTGCTAACAACTGAATAGTCCGCACCAGTGTCTATCAACGTAGTCACTTCGAAGTCGTTGATGATGACGTGCAACTCAGAAGTAACATCGCAATCAGTGCACTTGTTCTTCGTTTCGTCACTGCCGTCATCTTGTCGGATTGGCGATGAAGGGCCTTCGCTTTTCCGGGCGTCAGCGGCCTTGCCTCCGCAGGTCGCTGGCCCTTGTTTTCCCGTCGCGAACATTGTGAGCGACGCCTCGGTGAAATAGAAGATGCACGCGGACTCGGCGACCTATAGCGCATAGGCGCTGGCGATCGAGGTACATGTAGCTGGGGGTTCCGAATACTTTGGCGCGTAGATAAAAATGCTTCAATTTCATAAGGGCGCTCATCGTTTCGAGGGCAAGGCTCATTTACAGAGAAGCCACACAGTCCCCCTCGGCGATACTGACATTCCCGATACAAGGTGACCAGCCTCTCCACAGTGGTAGCAGAGGGGACGCCAGGTCTACAGTGCGCCATATATCGCTTTTACGTGGTCTTTCTTTCGCCATGGGCGGCACATTGCGAGGAAGTATCGGGGGTATTGCGGTTGTTCGAGCAAAGTCGCTGCTTCCTCGCTCCAGACGTAAAGCTTGAGCTTGCGATATCCACGGTAGACGCTCTGGTTATGCGCCGGGCCGTACCTGAGGCTCTCACTCACAAATAACTTGCCGGACATCTTCGCGTATTACATCGGCAAGTGAGGACACAGTAGGAGGGCTTTGGACCATGCTGCAGTTTGTGCAGCTCTTCCCTTACGACGGACCTCACCATTTCACGTAGGATGTCCATGGTGTTTCATGTAGGATGTCCCAACGTCAAATGATGTGACGCTTACATCGCTTTTGTACTGCCTCGCACGCTGCTGCAGCGTCTTCTCCATCGTCTTCGCTTCTGATCGAAATTCGGCTACAGTGCGGGGCGGATTACGAACCAGGCCGGCAAAGAGCTCCTGTTTCAGACCGGGCATTAGGTGTGGCAATTTCTTGTCCGCAGCCATGTTTGGGTTGGCTCGGCGGAAGAGGTGGGACATGTCTTCAATCTACATGGTCACACTTTCGTTGTTCCGCTGGTTCCTCGCCTGAAGAGCGGCTTCTGCCCTCTCTCTGTGGTCTGGGCTCGGGTACGTAGTAAGCAGTTCTCGTCGGAAGTCCTTCCACGATGGTAACGACGCTTCGTGGTTTTGAAACCACGTGCGTGAAGATTCCTCCAGCGTGACGTACACATAGCGGAGTTTCTTTGTTTCGTTCCAACCGTTACATCTGGCGACACGCTCAAATTTTTCGAGCCAGACCTCGGCATATTCGAATGTGCCTCCGTGAAAGGATTCTGGCGTGCGGGGTGAGTCTACGACGACGTGAGGAGTGGTCACTTGAGTAGCCATCGCACTGGCACCTAAGCTGACTGCCGCCGCTGCTCTTGGTGAATCGGCGAGAGGACCAAACTCGGCGGCCTCACCTCGTATGCGGCGACTTGTGCGTCGGTGGACAGACGTTATTTCCGTTGGCTCCAAACTTAGGTGATCCGGGCTACCTTCCCTGACGTGTGTGGGACTTGAAATCATACCCAGCACCTCCACCACATATGTACCCAACAGTTACGACAGCCGTTTCTATAAAAAACTTATTTATCCTGGGCGAACCTATGCCTGTCAACTAAACACTGTACACTAAAAAAAAACGTCCCTCGTGCTTCGCTTCTTCGAACCTCGTTCTCTTCTTCGTCGCCTCCTGTCGCGTGCCAGTCTTCCGATTCTCACGGACGAGGCATCGGTCTGTCAGCACGTGCTTTCGACACGTGAGGCCCAGCGCTGCGTTGCGGTGCCTTGCTTGACACTTGTGCTGTGGCAGCTCTTTGAGACACAGTAAGGATGTGGCGGTCGTCTTTTCGTTCTCGCAATGCTGGCGGCAATATTTGAAAGTTAAAGGAAACATCCTAAAAGTCAATCTGCGCGTTTCAGCAGGGTGGCTCAAATGAAACGGAGCTTTAAGGGGCAATAAAGCGGTCAATCCCGCCTTTTATGTTAAAGTGATTACACATGCAACCATAAGTTTCGCAAAGGATCAATCGAAACAAGCTCGCAGAAAGAGGGAAGTGCGACGGCAGCTTTATTTTACGGCCCCCTGCTACGTCGCAGGTGGGTTGCCACACAAGCACCGATTCGCAGGACTGGGTGCATAATCAATAAATTCAACAAGTAGTTTGAGGCCAACTATTCCGGCATATATGGTACTTTCGAAATGTCAATACATGTAAGACTTTAGTGCCGATTTCCTTGAACCTCTCCACATAAAGATATGCCGTAAATTCCTAACAAGAGTTCAAGTATTTGGAATTATTTCATTTAGTGAAACTATTCCATTGCTCTTTCTTGGAAATTACATCCGCGTGGAGCCATCATTTACCTGTAGTGACGTGATTAGAGTAACTTTTGAGGGCATTTTTAAAGAAGTGTTCAAAGTAAAAAGAATACTGTATAGAAGAACCGCAAACGTGCAAGGCTAATGAGATCGCTCAAACCTCGTAGGTGGCACTGTGTCATTTCATTGATGACATTAGTTGGAGAATTTCTGGTCTGACATGTAATTTTTCAACAGATTGAACTTTACAAACGTGTCATCAAGCCTGAAACGCAAGAAACATATACCACAACAATGCCTTCCTCACGTACAGCTGGGCAAGACTGATTTGCACAAAAACTGAATTGAAAAAAACGGCGAAAGAAGACCCGAAAATTGAAGGACAACTAAAATACCACGCAGTAGTTTGTTGGGGAGATTGCTGCTTGGACGTTGTCTTGCAGAAATATGGGTAAAAAAGAAATTATTGTTTTACACACTTTTCCAAAACTTATTTCAATGACGACAGTGCTGTTTCACCTTCATTACACACACACACAAAACATTATAAACTGAGACACCAAGATTACCTGAATCACTTATAACCAAGTAGAAAAATTCTAAACTGCATCCAATAAAACAATAGCTTAGCATCAGCCAACAGCTCCGAATGAAAGTTTTTATAAATATACATTTAATACACATTTTAACTAAACCAATGTCGCTTACTTAGACAGGGGTCGTATAAGTGTGTTAATCTCTCTCCATGTAGTTAGCTCAATTTATGAAACATCCACTATTACGCCATGCATTTTTGCTTACATCACAATAAAAACTGCTAACATAATTATCTGATCCACACAATTCTTGCTTTACTAGCACACAGTTATATAACCTTAGGAATATGAAAATATTTGTTCATATCAATATAATAAAATATATTTTACAGTGAAGCTGTTAAGGGATCAGTCTCCGATGGTCGTGTCCGCGTCTAGAAAGAAAACTCATTGGCCGTATGCTGTATGTGTGAGTGAAAGTGCACGAGGGACGCGCGCTTTCACGGGAACGAGTGCACGGCGGAGAGCAAACGCGACATCTTCTGTCGCGCGAAAGGCCGTGGGGAGACGCGAGGGAGGGAGGGGAGGCGACGTTTAGCTGCGGCACCAAATGCGTATCTGGCGACCGGGCGCAAGGGGAACTGGCGACTCAAACACCCCCGCGAAGAGGGGAAAGCGGGAAGGCAGCGCGGGAGGGATGGAGTGCGGCTTTTGCTCTGCGAGCAATTAACTGCGTACTTGTACTTTACGAGGCTACGGGCGGTCGCGCGCACCGTATCCTGAAAGCGATCTGCAACACAGCTCCTACCTTTGTATGTGCTGTGCTTTCACCGCTCAGTTTCCGTTAAAGCGACAGACCGCATGAACCTTCGCAAGCAACTGCTGGAGCGCTTGCTCACGCCAGCGCACGCCAGAAACCCGCAGAACTGTTGTCGACGGCGGCGGCGTTTTGCCCGCGTTCTCACCGAATGCGCGCGGCGTTGGTGAAGTGCAGGAAAATGCTTCTGTCGCTTTAAATAAGTCCAGTGGCGAAAGAGTTCCTGAAATCAGTGGTTACCCTTTTATTGACTTTTTTTGAATAAATGTCATGTCGAACCGTTTCTTTGAAACAGTTCGACGTCGTTCGCAATCACAAAGGTTATCACACTCACACATAAAAAAAGAACAAGCTTTATGACCTTGTGACAAAACGCTTGCAATCTAGCTGTCGCAGAACTTACCGCCCCTTCGCTGCCCATTTGATCAGTAGTATGGTTTGCAGGCGCAAATAAAATCAGCTAGCGCTAGGCAGCGGTAATTGGAGATCGCAGGGAGAACTCTTCGTCTTGCAGTGGAAATAAATATACGCTGTTGATGATGATGATGTTTTACTTGTAGCCACAACTTGGTCACTAACACCGGTGGCGTAACTGCAATGACCTTAGCATAACAAGACGGCAAGTTGGGCCAGTTGGTTGGTATTCATTTTAAGTATCGTAACAGCGCAAACAATACAGAGACAGGGACCGTGTTATCGTACAGGGACAACACAGGGACCGTGTTGTCGTTTTTCCTTCCTTTTGTCCCTGTATTGTTTGCGCTGTTACGATACTTAAGATGACCTTAGCATAGCCAAGATAAATCGTATTTTCAAAATGTCACTCCAGAAAGCACTACATATAAGCATTGCAGTGTCACAGGTATATTTTAAAGATGGTACTGGCTCAACGTGGAAAGAGAGGTAACATAGGCGACAGGCAATAAAAAAAGGCGGAAGCTTGTTCTAGGCCGCGAAAAGGTCAAGACACAGCGAAGCTGGCGAATTGATATCGAGCGGCTAGCCTCCAACGCGTTCGACGTCAGCAAGCAACAGCGTTCTTGGCACTGTGCCAACATTGGTTAGCGTGCCTGCGTTTGTGGCATGCCAGGTACGCAGTTGCTTGCCGACGCCAAAAGCGTTGGCGTCATTTCGCGTGACTAGTGCTGGACGCCTCAGCACCTACGAGCGACAGCGTTCCAGGCGTGCCAAGAACGCGGTTGCTTACCGACGCCGAATGCATTGGAGGCTAGCCGCTCGATATAATACCCGTGTCACACGAGCACGTTTGGAGGCCTTCCAGTCGACGGCCTTCGAAACGATCGACTCAAAGGAGTTGTCGCGCTGCTACACGGCACTTTTGAAAGGCCGCGGTTGCTTACCGACGCCGAACGCATTGGAGTCTAGCCGCTCGATATCAATCGGCCAGCTTCGCTGCATCTTAAGCTTTGCGTGGCCTAGTGCAAGCTTTCACCTTTTTTATTCTCCTATCTCAGCGCGCTGCGGAGAGAAGAGAGGCGGGGGCTGGGAAGGGAGGGAGCTGGCGAGGAGCAGACCGCATGCGCATGCGCCGCCCTCCTCCGCCCTCCTGGTAGCCATGGCTACGGCACGGCAGGTTCTTGATACGAACCACGAACAACAAATTACGGCTGCCCTAAACAACTTCGCTGTTAAAAAGACTTTATCACATTAGGATGAAGACACGAACCGGTACCATGATACCATGGAGAAGCACATAATACGTGGTACAGTAGTGACATACTACATGAAACCATACATTCAATTGACACTCCTAAGCAATAGGTCTCCAGCATGTTCTGCCGACAGCGCTGCCCATCATAAAGCACACTGGGACCTTGATGAGACTTCCTTATTGACATTCCTCCGGTCGTTGAGTGCTGGCAGGAAAAATCTGCAGTTTTTTTAAGGGGGGGGGGGGTGAGGTTGCCATGCCAATAGTGGCGAAGTACGCCGCAATAATGTCCAAAGTATGCTAGATAACTTGGCATAGGGCTCCAGTCGTGTTCAGGGTGCGTCTGGTTCCGTCCAGACACCGATATCATCGGCGTACAGTGCGCAATGGACGCCAAATATCTTCTGCAGCTGCACAGCTAGGCCACGCATCACTAGATTCAACGCAACTAGTGAGATTACTGAACCCTGGGGGACGACGCACAGTTGTTGTAGGTCTTCGGGTAGTCGCTGCTGCCTCGAATTCCAAAAGTGCAGCAGTAAAGGATGGCCCTTACGAACATGATGATGCAGGCTGCAGGTTCCGTTGCTGACAGTGCTGAGATGAGGGATTCATGATTAACTGCATTAAAGGCCTTGCGTAAGTATTCCCACAAGTATTCCCGGTATCCGACGACGTCTACGGCGAATGGAAACGATGCGGCTGAGCAGGGACAGGCTATTGGCTGCGCATGGACCGGGTTAGAATCTAGTTTGACTACACTCAAAGTAGGGCTAAATCTTAAGAAGAAAAGTCAGGCGTGATTGTATACGAGCCGTTTCAGCAGTCTGCGCGTGGTCATCGTAAGCGAAATGGCGCGCAGATTACCGAATAGGGCTGGCTGTCTTACCCGCTTTAGGCAGTGTACCGAATGCCCACCAAACAGCCGGAAATTCACCTGCTCCCCAGACAACGTTGAGTTCTTGGAGAAGAGCTCTTTCCCGTCAAAGTCCAGTTTGCGCAGGGCTTGCCTTGTAATCCCGTCCTCTTCTGGCGCACTGTTCGAGTTTATGGACTTATGCACCCTTAGCAACTCGGCCATGGAAAAGGAGACGCTATGACGTAGATGAATGGCTCAGTGGGTGCTTGTATATTTCCTGAGCAGTTGATGTCGACGCTGCTAGGTCGCCGAACTCCACTGCAGAGATATTTTCTGCATAAAAAATGTTCGGCACCGTGTTTGTGACTTTGCGTTTATCATTTATAGATCGGAAAGCCATCCGGAGCCATCCGCGCAGGCCTGTGCGCTTATCGAAGCTTGAGCAATAATCCCGCCCCCTACTGCGAACCAACTGCTTTGAATTACGACTGGCCGTCTTGTGCCTTTCACTAAATCTACAGTAGTATGCACATTGCTGGAATGGCGAAACCTACGCTTTTAGTAATTAGGTCACACCTGGTGCGTACCAGCTCATACTGAACGCGATTGTAGGCTACATAGCTAAGGCGAGGGAGCATATAAAAGACCTAGGCAGCACATTTACCAACCACATGGCCATAGCGGACTCAAAGGTTTTAGCAAGTTCAAGAGTGTTGTCCGTGTTACACCCACCGTGCTAGTGTAACAGCTTTATTAAGCTCGGAAGAAAAGCAGAAAATTTATCATCACGACTAAATACAATAGGGACTAATGTGAACTTAAACTTTTTTGATCATCCCAGTCAGAACGTTCTGCTTGATGAATCACCTTTTTCTGATGTGCATGGAATGCCTTCTATCTTATGGTTTGTTATTGATTTACATCAAACAGAATATTTTCTTAAAAGGATTCACCTCTGAAGAGGACACAGTCCTGTGTCTTGGTGTTTCTTCTCGCCGTCCCCGTCTGTGTGCGCTTTTACCCCCTTAAGATGCTTCACCAACTAGCCCACCAAGCCATCCTTGTAAACTAGGCAAAAGTTAAGGCTGATAATCACACATACCCAAGATATCCACGAGATATCATGTAGTATAAATGGGGTGATGGCCGGAAGGCAAGCTGGCAGGCTATCGCCAAGCTTGTAAAGGCCAATTTTATGGCGCTTACATGTACAAGTATTTATGTAACATAGCAGCGAAAGCTCCACAGAAGTCTATACATGCCCTCTAATGACGGCCTACGGGGCACTTCAGCGCCACCTATACCTCCTAGGGCCAACTGCAGAAACAGTAAATAAGGCAATTACCGTAAGCGAGTAATGTTACACGCGTGCGTTCTATGGGGCTAAAGTAAACTTTTTCTTGGCGAGGTTTTAATGTGAAGCTTCCCCTTGCCACTTCCTTCGACTTTTCCACAGCTGCTGCTGATGCTGCTGCTGTCGCTGTCGTACACGCCGAGTTGAGAGGTCGTTCAGAGCGTGCATATACTTGACAGGAGCGTGGCAGAGAGGAAAGGCGACGTGAGAAACTCGTTCGGACCTTCGCATCGCGTTGCTACAATGCCTTCTGGAGCTCCCTGGGCGTCGCCACAATACTCTCTTTCCTGCTGTAATTATCCGTGACCTCCCGCAAAAGCACTGCAGAAACTGTAGCGCTTAGCTTTGTACCAACGTGCAACAGCCCAGAGGCAAGATACATAAAATGGTAGAGAGGATGTAGGGAGGAGTAGGCCTAGAAGGGGTAGAACCGACACCGTTCATACATGGGGGAGGGCGAGAGAGAGAAAAGCTATTACTAGAATGCTGTACTACTAATGCTACTATTGATGTTAGACTATTGTTACAATGCTACTACTATACAGGAAAGTGATTGCGGAATAATTGAATAAATTTGTTTTCTTGATGCGGTACGGCACATGGCTGCTATTTCTTTAAAAAAAAGAAACGTGCAAATTTGTCAGGCAGACAACTGACACAGAGCTTGGAGACGCAAAGCCGCATCAAAGCACCGTAGTGTTTAGGCGACACTACGGAAGCGGCCGCACGTCAAATCAGCACTTCTGTGCCCACCACGGTAGCCTTGTGGCTATGCCACTGCTTGAGTACGTCTACGCTCGTGTACTTCGATTTAGGTGCACATCAAAGAACCCAAGGATGTCACAATTACTCCGGAGCCCGCCACTACAGCGTACCTTATAATCCAATTGGGGTTTTCTCACCTACAGCCCCGTATTTCAATTAAACTTTCACACTGTTACCATGGTGCGATGTGCCGTGTGAGGCAATGACAATGATAAGCTCCTCGGAGGTTATGAACAATGGCGCGCAACGCCTCAAGCATGCACGCTTCGCTGTGCTTTTTATGCACTACGCTGACAAACAGCAGTGGGGCATGCAAGGTAAAGTTTAACAACAACTCACTACTTTCGTATTGCGCTAAATCCTGAATAAATAAAACATTCGCCGTCAACATCACCGCTAATTATCGCCAATCAAAGCAAACAGCCCAGAAAGCTTCGCTTACACCGATTCCCACAGTGCATGGGATGCGCATAATCTTTTGGCTGTGCTTTATCATTAACAATTGTTCCTTTTAGTTTTTTTTTCATGTGCAATGAAAAGTTTCACGTAACAGAATATTGAGCACCGAAGCATCCCCGGGCGGAAAACAATACAAAGCTTATTTGAAGTGTGGGTTATTGTGCTGCTACGCAGAACGTGCCAGCAGTCAGCCTAGTACTCCGCATTGACACGCACAATATTACATCAACTAAATGCAAATTACGTTGCTGTATTCAACCATATTACCTCGTACACATGATAACACGGCATTATCGGGACATCGTGGTAAAGAAGGCATGTCGGCGAACATAAAATAAACTTTAAAGCCGCCAACGTTTCAACAGAAGCAGGGATTGGGTATTGGCTAGTTGGCATTCTATTCCTAGTTGGTATTCCAATTTCAACAGACCCTTCTGGCTTTGAATTATTTTCTTTGATCTTTGCTGACGGCAAAGGCTCTACGGAGGTTAAACTGTCATCCTCTGTGCGTCATAGAAATGACGCACAGAGAATTGTAGTTTAACCTCTTGTTTGAACTCGGAGACATTTTACAGAGGGTTCTCTTCAAAAGGGAGATGATGTTGAACGGAAATGTGTCGGTAAACTTAATTTGTAGTTTACGCACTAAAATACAAATAATAGAAATACAAACATGTTTATTTGCAGGAAGGATACAAAATTTCTTTGCTGAGTTAAAGACTAAATGCTAAAAGCCTGACGAGGTCGCAACTTGGCACTCTTACTTATTTGTTTGATTGGTAAGTTCACAAGCGCAACAGCATTTCTTCCTGTTGTGAAATAACTGGTATGGTATCTTCAACATTATGTACTGTCCCACATGTTTTTGCACATGCTTTTTGTCTGTTCACCTATGCGTATTACTGCCTGCCTGCTCGATAAGTAAGGGGCATAGAAGGAAATGCCTAGATGTTATAAATGTGTAGTTAATGCGTGTTGTCAAACGTGTCTGTACAGCAATGTTTTTCTAGTCATCAAAGCTACGGCCCATGTCGCCTTGAAGCTCGGGTGGTGGTGCACTCAATTGACTGCTTAAAATTTTCACATTCATAGAATTTTCGCGAATTTTCACAAAGTGCAGCTGGCACTACCGCTTTGTATATTAGCACCACGGTTCGGTATTTGAGCCTTCGAAGCTCTATATTAGAGCACTGCACGGGCTCAGGCTTACCCGAAAGCTCGGGCCCGGCCCGGCCCGGCCCGTGGGTCGGGTAGGGCAGTTTTTTCATGGGCTCGGGCCGAGCTCGGGCACGGCATGGGCTTTTTGACCCGGGCCCGGGGCAGGCTCGGGTATTTCGACGCGGGCCCGGGCTGGGCTCGGAGTTTCTGGTAGTGTATGTAACGTGCAGCGAGTTATCCTCACGCGTCTCGACTCTGAAAAACATGTTGCCCAGGCGCAGGTGGAAGCTAGCAGTTCTACTCCTCCGTAGTTCCCTTTACTTCTTACATCATATTTTGCGCTGTTTCAGCAGAATGTAAAAGTCCAGAAAGACTGAAGTCGCCTCAAACCAAAGGATACCATTGCATTCCTTACCTCAATCAATGTAATTAATGCTTTTAGCGCGGTGTAAGCGCGTTCGCGACTTGCTGATTCTTCAAAGGCGAATTAGTGAAACGATGACTGGTAAGATAAGTCGTCACGTGGCTGAAATATGGCACTGCGTCCATCCATGATTGCAAGCATGTTCTCAACCAACCGCCTAGCAGCAGCTCATTACGCTGCACCATGGAGGAACGAGAAGATTTCTTTCTCCATTTACTCCTACCATGCGCTGCGCTCACGTCCTGTCGCGGCTGCGCTTCGGCTAGAGTGTACTAGAATACGGTCGAGTGGGACGAGCGGCTGGGGCGTCGCACGCTTTGCAGTGAGGCGCCCGACGTGGAAAAATACTGTGGCGGCGTGGCGATAGAAGTGGATTGAGCGGTATCAAAGTCGCGCCGTTGGAAACTGCTGGCGATACTGGGCCGGTATAAAGTCCCTATATAAGAAAAGTACCGCCATCTACTCTTTCCTCCGCCGCCTCCTCTCCTAAAGCGCTTGCTTTTTTCTTTACTTTTTGCTTGCAAAAGCCAAGTCGATGGTGGCGCACCTAGAAAGTCCACGTTGAAGCTTTCAGGCCGGGCGCGCGCCGCCGCCGCCGCCGGCGACTGCGGCTGCGCAGAGGACTTTCAACATGGCTCTGAGGCGGAAAAAAAGAAAATATAAAGAAGTGAAAAGCGCGCGCTATCATCGTCCAATCGGAGATACAGGAGAGAGAGAAGCGGCGTTTATCAAAGGATGGCGGTACTTTTCTTATATAGGGACTTTAGGCCGGTATTTTGTAGCGATGCCTTTAAAGTAATAATGCCTTTTCGCGCTTATCGCGCTTTGACAGTGGTCAGAGGGACGGTCCGCTCGCGTTATCTACGGGATCAGCCGGCCGTGAGCGGTGGATGATAAGACTATTCCAAAATAAGTCATAAGGCATCGCTACAAAATCGCGGCCCTGCTCGGCAGGGTTATTCGTGCTACTTCGCGCGCTGGTATTAGCGTTCAGACCGCTCAAATTGTGTTCGTAATTGCGTATTATATGTATTTATGCCTTAAGAATAAATTCATTTCATTGTCTTCCCTATTTTATTTTTTTAATGCCACTCGGTGGTCTTTTTCGGTCTCGGGCCGGGTTAGGGCCGGGTTCGGGCCGGGTTCGAGCCGGGCTCGGGTCGGGCTCGGGCCTAAGGTAAAGGGGTGGCGGGCGGGGCCGGGCGGGTAACGTAGATTATTTCCGGGCCCGGGCCGGGCCCGGGTCTTGCCATAAATCTTTTGGTCGGGCCCGGGCCGGGCCCGGGTCTTGCCATAAATATTTTGGTCGGGCCTGGGCCGGGCCCGGGCTGAAAAAAATCGGCCCGTGCAGTGCTCTACTCTATATGTCAAGCATGATTTTCAGTGAGGAGACCATCTTAATCCAACGTTGTATTCAGTAAGGCTTGGAAGAAAATAATGCCGAGGACACCTTAGCACCTCTTATGAGTTGGGAATGCGAAAGCATTAATGTGCCATTACAGAGCGCTGAGTGGTCCTTCGAGGTTTGCTTTGCAAGTCATGTACCATAGCGGTGCGTGCTGCCCGATCCAGCAAGCAGCAGCAACCTGCGGTGCCAACGCCGCATGCCGCTGACGCAGCCATAACCAAGGCCTGCTTGGTCCGTCGAGGAGAGAGGGAGAGCTATAGGGTGACGTATCGTCACGGCGATGCCCTCTCCCCTCACGCAACACCTGCAGCCCGCTAACGCGGCGGCTCTGCTCCGTCGAGGCGCAGCTCGTGACGTAGCGTTGTTGCAGCCGAGTGGGAACTCCGTCGACGCGCGCTAGTGGCGTGGCGTCGCACCCTATGGTAATGGGAGTTTAGGTGCCGTTTCAGTCCTATAGATGACAAACGCCGGCTTTTTCGCTCAATGTGACATTTCACGCTTTCGCAACAAAAAATGCTTCAGGGAATGCTGATGTCAGGTTTCACTGATGCGCCAGGTTTTCTTTTATTGTTTCTCGTGCTTCCTGTAGCCTTTTTATTCTAAATTCAGTTATTTTTTATTTTACTCATGATGTATGAATAATAAAGAGCTTATATATTTAAATGAGTGAGCTATACTTTGACGAACTCTGATCATTTTTCGGCGATGCGTGAACACGTGAGTTGGAGCGCTGAGTCGACAACCCATTTGTTTGTCGACTCACCTTCCATTCACTTTTGCACAGAAGACATTGATTATCGCAAAAGCCTTAACCCACGTACCATGTCTTATATGAATATTGATAACAAGGGTCATTTCCACTTCTGAAGCACCAAAGAGGGTTATTCAGCTTCCATATCAAATTTGCACTTTGAAATTTTGTGCTAATTTGCTGTTAACTAGCGTTACTAGAAGGTTCTTCCTGATGCTACAATAGGCTTTCCATCAGAATTTTAAACAATCAAGGAACCGCACTTTATTTCCTGGATTATCTCGGCCAACATGAGACAAAAATGCACATTGATTACTGTTACCTTGCAGTCTACGATGTCTGTATCATGGAGCATTGCTCAGGCCATCGCCGATTATGCCCTATATAAGTACAAAACCTGTTAAAGCTCCTCTAACCTGCAGCGGAGGGATTCGAAATTTTTGGAGTTCCTCCTGAGGACATTTACTAATAATGTTTTATGGACACTTTATTCTCAATACGGGGGCACGCTGCACTTGGTGCTCAGGTGCGTGGTTGTTACTTAAAAAAGGACTTCTTTCGATGAACGCCCGACGTGGTGGCATAGCGGCTTTGGCAATGCACTGCTAAGCCCCAAGAGGTGCGATAGAAGCCTGGCTTCTGCGACAGAACTGCAATGCGTGCCTGGTCATTGTGGTGTGACTGGCAATGAACTTGCTGACAGTGAGGCAAGATCGGCATTCTCTTCCTCTGATGAAGTACGAATTGCCTACGCGCGACCTGACACCTTCCCAATGATTGAGGCCCTCATGCAGTACCTTACAAAGGCATACAAAGTCCACGCTGACAGCATCCACAGATGCCTGCATATGATCTACCCAGATGGTAAATTTTGTTTGCCCCTGAAGCATACGCGGAGCAAAGCGTTATTGCTGCGTAGGGTCCGACTGGGCATTGCTTTCACTCGCTGCTACATGCACCTCATTGGCCAGTCGAACAGCCCTGATTGCGAACATTGCCAGGCGCCTGAAACTCTCGAAGACATATTGTGCGATTAACAAGCATATATGCTGTAGCGAAGGACGCTGGATAATTCCCTTGCCAGCGTTGGCAGGCAACCACTGTCGGAGGACGCTATTCTTCGCTAATGGCCTGACGCTGCAACTTCAATGCGAACAACTTAAGTGCTGTTGAAGTTTCTACATGACACGAAACAAGGCGAGCGGCTCTAGTAGGGTCACCGTCTAATGTACATAAGCACTCACCACGTTACCCGCCGCGGTGGCTTAGTGGCTATGGTGTTGCCAACACGCGCTGCTAAGCACGAGGTGGCGGGATCAAGTCCCTGTCATGGCGGCCACATTACGATAGGGGCGAAATGCAAAAACCTCTGTGTACCGTGCACTGGGTGAGCGTTAAAATACCCCACCTGGTCCAAAATGTTCCTAAGCCCCTCACTACGGCGTGCCTCATAATTATATCGTGGTTTTCGCACATAAAACACCAGAAGTAATTTCAACCAGAAGCCATTCCCAAAACTATAACGTCAATTAAATTTTAGAACAACCCTTGTGGGAAGAAAATACGAAATGAGGAATTTTCATCAAAATTTACATGCATTGAGCAAGTGCAACAAAAGAGAATGACCAGCAAGCCGTCACAATTCGCGTCGCGCACACAATTCGACGACACAAAACGCAGCCAGAGCGCAGACAACAGACAGAATCAACGACAACACAAGAGCAAGCTCTAACCATGCAGGCGCGTCCTGCGCTGAGCGAGACATACAAGTTGTTAGCGGGTGAAATGCAACCCCCGACAAAAGGATAATTACACGTGTCAATATAGGTGCCCCCAAACAAATTCCTTGGAGGTCAAGATTTCTAAAGCCCTCCTCTAGGGTGCATCTCCTAACACCAGTGTTAACTTAGAGGCGTTAACCAATATGTATAATCATTCATAAATACAAATAAACCTGATTAAGTGCGGCCCGTCATGTGCTATTAATTTTCAAGCAAAACGACCTGGTTACAACTGTGCACAGAGGGAGGAGACTGCTTGAAAGAAACGAACATATTACGCGAAAGCGGCATTTCCCCTGCAAGATGAAAACGAAACAATGCTGTCGAAACATCGCTGTCATCGTCAGCTCTCTTGTGGCCTAACTTGAAGTTTGGACTTCAACAAACTGAAATCACCCACGAGCGCAGTAGGGAGAGCATTTGATGAGCATTTCCTTGGGGAACACTTTTCCGGCGTTCCTTTGCGGCTGAAGGCGGCGGCACCACAGGCAGCAAAAGACGCCATATGGTGGTCATTTCATGCTTACGTCTACTCTTGATTACAGGACAGCCAGCATTTTTTTACTACCCAACTTAGTGGTTTGGCACCCTACGATCTTAGCAACAGGTCGTCACTTAAAGCCAAGCATGCAGTTTGCACATTGTCCGTATTGTTACCCATAACCACGAGTAAACAATATCATCATAAGGCACCAGGGAAACAGCTCACTCAAGCAAGTTGTGAGGAATCCGTGCCATACAGCCGGAACAGTTTCTTGCTCTCTAGGCCCGTGCCAAGTCACTAAAATGGTGAGAAGCTTTCTTCCACATGATATACATGACTCGTGTAGGCGAACTCATTACTTTAAAGTTAGTCAAACTTCTCTGTGAGCTTGAAATGCGTGAGGTTGTAAAGCCAGTTTCCTTCCTGACACAGATGCGTGTTGTCCAAAATAATTTTGAGATTTTGCATGTGGGGCTGGCGGTGAACTTTTTTTCTGATGATGTAATTACAGCAATCGGGTTCTTGAAGAAATATCTCCGCTACAACCCAAAGGAAGAATAATTCAGCAATCCAGAGGCAGCGAAAAAGTTTATGAAGACAACGGAAAAGGGGTTTGGTATTCACACTGTGGAAACTTCAAGTTTTCCTTCTGAATAAACCCAACCACATGCATTTCTTTTGTTCGCGAGACTCATTTTTATTGTTATTTTCCGTATTCCCTTGTGAATATATATATTTTTGTTAGGTATTGTATGTATTTGTCCCCTCAAACCGAGCACTATCTTTGTTTTTACAGAGGTTTCGTTGCAGAGCTTGGCAAATACAAGCAACAAAGAAGTATGTGCATACTAATTTGAGCAGTGACTGTGACTGCGACCGAACTAAGAGCATTGGAAATAGCCAAAGAGCGAGTAAAAAGAATTTGATCATGCCATAAAACGTCCTTATTACAGCCGAACACAACAAGTCATTTTTAACAACAATAAATGCACTAGAAATAATTGGTGTGACAAACAGTAGAAAAAGTAGGAGCAGTTGGGCGAGTGAGGCTCATGTTTGCTACGGGCTCTGGGAATTTGCAAGTTCCTATAGAGCAAGTAAGGTGTTAGTTTAAAATAACTCCTCTAATGAAAGCAAGCCAGGTGTTAGGTTACAATCCCTGTAAAATTTGTTATACCGTAGTTCTCATACTTGCGACGCTTTTTTTTAATATTTTTTGACGCCCACTACACCTGCTGATGAGGTGCCAGTGGGTGACACATGTAAAAAATTCTTGCTGTACTACCGTCATTAATGGGCGTTTCCCGCACCGAAAAAAGCGATGTGCTTCTGCGAAGCTCAAGTGACTGTGCGATGGACTGCACGCTTTAATGTTAGTTTGATTGCGCGCCTATGCTGGGCTCACCGACATGGTACTTTCTTTCATTATTGTCTTTTCTTTTTTCGCCCGGCTCTAGCACATGGTAGCAAACTGCAAATAGCTTTGTAGTTAACCTTCCGGCTCTTCGAATTGTTGTTTTTCTCTTTTCTCCTTGAACAATGCTCTTGATTTTCCGAGAACATGCTAAAAGCAAATTGACCTTTCAAAAAATAGATTTATTATCGAGTGCTATTGAGAATTTGGAATAAAATATCGTTGCCCAAAGGACATTATGGTGCTCTTTGGTAAAGGATTGCGCTCAGAAGTTCGCAAAAATACGGCTTAATCCACGTATTCCACAAACCAATTCCTTAGACTTTCAAATCACACCTGAAAAATAAAACAGCTTCAAGCAAATGCATGGATATTCAAGTACTCGGCTCGACAACTTCAAATCTATTTCCATTGAGAGGGCGGAAAAAAATATTGCTGTTTCAGGAACATTACGGTGCATTTTCAGAAAGGTCGAGACTCAGCGGTTCGCAAAAATACTTCCTAAGCCACGTGTTCCTTTTTTTGCCATCTGCTAGACCTACCAGAAAACGGTATTTCCGATAAATATTTGCACAAGGAAAACAGTTTCGCCAGAAAATATTTTGCGCAAAAACGCTGGATCATTTTGCAGATAAAGTGTTTTCCCGCAGCATGAGCTTTTCCCGCTTTAATTACGTTGTCTGTTGTAGGCTGTATACCACAATCCCGCTCCTAGAGCTGTCATAAATTGAGACTGGTGCTCGGCACGTAGACCTTATGTTCGCGTAATGACATACGAAAACAGAAGAAAGTATTTTTGCGAGATCCAGCATGCTCGTTTCATTTTTAAGGTGAAAGCCTTAGACCACTGTTTAACATTTTGTGACCCCCCTCATGCAATACTCCACTTCCTTCGGAGCTTGTGAGGACGTTGAATAAATAAATAAAATTTAAATAAATCTATGTTTCATGGCTGCGTTGTGAGGTACAGAAAGACGGAGCGTGCCGGGAAAGGGAAACAGAAGTGCCGGAGGAGGGTTATGAGAAAGGGCAAATGTGGCGTCGTAGGAGCATGGCGTCAAAGGGCAACAGCGGCGCTGCGGAGGAGAAGGGAAATGTCAGCTGCGCGGCAGTAGAACGTTCTGGTAATGCCGGCAGCACACTCGCAGCGCGCTCGCGCTACTTGTATACATCGCCACGTGGGCTCAGAGCTGCATTCCACATCGCTATGGGTGACGTCGCACCAGGCCCTAGTCGCGGAAGGGGGAATACTGAGAAAGTACGCCACGGCTGAAGAATCATCAGCAATTCGAAATTTCACTCACCGTAACCGCCGACGGGATGAAGCGGCTATATGGATGAAGCTGCGGCAGCGGCCCCACTGCATCCACATGCGACGCTACTGCGACGCAGGCGTTCTGGGAATTGGTGGAGAGAGAGGCCGCTGCCACACGTGTACCGACGGGAGAAAAAATCACAGCATATCCACGAAGTGAATGATGATGAGTTGGCGAAGCACCGGGGGATCATTCGGGTAAACCACAGCTACGGACGAGAGATAAAGAGAGCGCGCGTCGGGAACGAGAGAGAAAATTACACCATCTTCCCGTAGGGGAACCCTGAGTAGTATGCGAAGCAGCCATGGGGTCGACTCAAGGTAGTTTTATCAGCTGTAAACACTTGGACATGCTGCAGCACCAGCAACACGCAGAACTGTTGTACTCTCTAGTAAGGGGGAGAAGCCACAGCGTCTCACGCAGCCGTTTACACATGCCGGAACGTGAACTGCGTTTGCCGACGCCATCACATGACTGCTGAGAGAGTATAACCCCCGTATTCATGATGATGATGATAAAAATGTATTTATTGTAGGATGGCTCGAAGGCCTATTATGTGGAATAGGAAGGGGAGAGGGAAGGAGAAATTAGAGCCGTCCTAGAAGCTGCGTGTCCTTGGCGAAACCCAAGAGCGAGTCCAGAATGGCCCTGTCAGAATCCGCCAAACCAGTTGCCGGCCTAATCCACTCCTCGTAGGACGAAACTTGCACCGCCCTCAGGTGGTGGTCCCCCTGCTTAGCGTAGCGCTGGCACTCCCAAAACAGATGGGCTGCGGATGATCGCGTGGCCACGCCGCAGTCAGGTCACCTGTGTGGCTCCTGGGGTGCTTCTTCGTCCTCAGAGGCTGTCGAGGGGCCAGGTTCCTGCGACGGAAGGGAGTCAGGAGAAGGGAAAGGAGGGCGTCTCTCTCTGCGTGGCCGGTACTGCCGCCACCGCTCCAGCACGTCCGGTGTGAGGGCGAAGCCGGAACGGAGTCTATGCAGCAGCACCTGCCCCGACCTGGGAAGACCCGCGGGTAGTGGGTTTGGGTCTGGTGGGACACTCGCACGGAGTTCCCTCTTGCGTCGGTTGGCTGCTACTCGCAGAGCTCTGTCTGGGTCATACGGTGGTCCTTTGTCGTGCTGGTTGTGCTGGTGCTCAGGGTCTCAGAAGGATCCCGGGAGATGACGTGGTTGGAAAGAAGGGCGCGCGCCGCCTCATGAGCTCTCTCATTTCCCTCGATGCCCTGGTGACCAGGGATCCAATGAAGTGTTGCGGTGACCCCGCGGACCTCTGCACGCCTGAAAGCTTCATTGACCAGAAGAACTTCTGATGAGGCTGTGTGGCGAGACTTGCAAGCACGCAGCGCATATTGGTAGTCTGTGTATATATTGATGTGTTTTGCATGCGTGTTGCTTGAGACCTGGTCTACTGCCCAGCCTATCGCCCGGAGTTCAAGTTCCGCTGGGTCGTCGGCATCAGCAGTTATGAACGTAGAACGACTCGCACAAGAACCGACTACGTGGTAGGCGACTGCTCCCTCACTGGTGCGTGGGTCGAAAGCTGCATCAGTGTACACTTGTTTTGGCTTGGTGGAGCGTCTGCCAGACTCTGCGCATGACGCACAGCAAATGCTGCCCGACGGTGCGCATGTTGTGCGCCCATATTTCGAGGCGTTGGTGTAGTGTCGACGACCGCAATGTCATCCCAAGGTGGAATTTCCGATGGCAGTTTGGGTAAAGTGGATATGTCCTTTCCCATGTAGGCCAGTAGTGACCTGCCTTGTCTGGCGTGCTTTAGGCGCTCCTCGTGGCCTGCCTTCGATGGTTCCATGGTTGCGCGGAGGGTAGGCAACTTCGCATTTCGATGCAGCTCCCCGACACGTGTGTGCTTCGGGAGCCCTGTGATGATGCGGAGAGCTGCTCTGTGGAGTACCTCTAGCTGTGTCCAGTGTCGAGCAAGCAGGTCATAACAGCGTGCTCCGTATATCGCTCGGGATGTCAGCAAAGCACTCACAAGTTTTCAGCATACGTCGGTACCAGCACCACCCATGCGGAAGCAGATCCGTTTTATGAGGTGCATAGTCTTGGGCCACGTCCCGCGAAGGTCAGCGAGCCACGCATCCGCTGTGCCTGTGTGGTCAATAGGTATCGCGAGAACGCGCACTGGTTTTTCCGATCGCTGCAGTGTTTCGCCTCCGAGAGTGAGCGTGAGGGCAGCTTCATCTTGCGCTGAGCCTCGGATCACCACGTACGTTGTCTTCTCTGGAGATGGCCGCATACCTGTTTGTGGAAGGTAGTGGTCAATAACGTCAAGTGCCGCCTGCAGGGTCTCTTGCTGATTGTGAATCGGTCTTGACGCAGTCCATAACGTGATGTCATCTGCGTAATTGGTGAAGCCCAGTTCGGAAATAGCATCTAGTCACTGAGCCAGGCCTATCATAGTCAAATTAAAGAGCAGGGGTGACAGTATGGAGCCTTGCGGGACTCCCACCATGTTTGAGTGAACTTTCCCAACGTCTCCGTCTACCCGTACGGAAAAAGTGCGATCTTGAAGGAAAGAGCGCACAAAGTTGTGTGGGCGGCCTGTGATTCCGTGCCTCTCTGCTGCTTCGATGATGGCCTCATGCGTAACAGTGTCAAAAGCTTTTCGGAGGTCCACCGCCACGAGGATGCTCGGATGACGGTTTCCTCGACCGACCGTCTTTCGACGCAGTACACCTTCCTTCACAAGCAGGAGGCTGTCATGGGTTCCAAGGTTTGGTCGAAACCCTGTCTGTGCTGGATCGAAGCGACCCTCTGTTTCTAGAAAGTGAGATATGCGCGTCAGGGCCATTCGCTCAGCCAGTTTACACGTAGTAAGTGTGAGCGATACTGGGTACATGTTCGACAGACATCTGGCTGTTTGTTTGGTTTCGGTATGGGTGTGAGGATCGAATGCTTCCATCCTGCTGGGATTTCACCGTTGACCCACACTGCATTAATCTCATCGAGAAGTTGCTTCTTTGCGTATTCGTCAAGATTCCGCAGAGCCGCCCACGTCACGCCGTCATGGCCTGGTGCACTGCGCGCGTTTATAGAAGAAAGTGCCTGTTCGAGCTCGAAGAGCGAGAATGGGGCCTGGAGGCCTTCGTCGGTCACTGGCTGCGTTTTCCGGTAAATGTCGGCGTTCGGGGACCTCGACGGTTGGGGAAAGAACGTCTTCGCGGCATCATCTTGGAGCTGGGTGACTGACTGGCCAGTTTTGAGCGAGACGTTTGAAATAGCACTGCGTGTTTTACGCTGACCTGTCATAGCCTTGAACGCGTACCACACCTTGTAGAGGCCAGTTCTTTGATTGAATGATGAGCAGTGCTGGCTCCAACGTTCCCGATGCAGGCGTTTGGCGTATCTTCTTGCGACGGCAGTGCGACGTCGAAGTCGCACACGGTCGCGATGTCGTCGGCCATTCTCTACGTACATCAACTGTGCTCGCTTGCGCGCATCCCAAAGGTTTAGCATGGTCCGGCGCCGGTGCATCAGCTCTTGCCTCCGTCTTAGTGGTGGCCATTCGCAGGGCGTGTGACGCCCGCTCTCGCACGGATGCAGTCTTGGGCTGCTCCGCAAATGCTCTTCTGTAGGCATCCCACCTGATCGTACGCACAGTGCGGCCGGCCGCACATTTTCGTCCCATGTTCAAAGTAATCCACAGTGGATAGTGGTCGCTGCCCCAAGCGTCTGGATCGCATCGCCAGTCTTTCACGTAGTCTGGTGTGGACAACGTCAGGTCCGGGGTCGTGTTACGCTGTCCACTATGCAGCGCGGCTCGGGTGGGGTAGTCGGTGTCATTTGCGAGCACTAAGTCAGTTATCTCCGTGGCATCTACGAGTGCCGTTCCACGGGGCGTGTGATAATCATAGCCCCACTGCGGATGCTTGGCGTTGAAATCGCCACCTATCAGGAAGTCGTCGTTTGGGTAACACCTGCGCAAAGCGCGAATCCATGTGAACGAACCGCGTGTGGGGGAGCTAACTTCCGGGCGCATGTATACCGATACCAGTACTACATTGCGCTTTGCGATCTTGCAACGGACAGCTACCACTTCCTGCACGGCAGTGGAATACTTAGACGTGTCAATCTGAGTTTGCGGAATGTCTGTGCGCACAAATACCGCCGTTTGTCCCCGTATCACAAATTCGTCGGTTGCACCGGCGATACCATGGGGCTGCGGGGTCCGGTGCCGTTTCCTGTTTCGATGCTCTATTGACGGTTGGTAATAACCATTGAACTTTCGTAGTGTCTGATCTGTACCATTGGTCTCTTGCAGTAGAAGCGCAAGAGGGCGTCCGACACAGTCAAACAAGAGGTTCAGTTCCACCGCACAGGTTCCCAGCCCCCGACAATTCCACTGTAGCACGTGCGGAGTGGGACCGTCGAGAGCTGTACGCGAAGCTGGGTGGCTACTGACGCGAGGCGAAGAGCTGCTGGAGCAAGCCATATTGTCGCTGGAAGTGCTGCTCCTGCGCTTGCAGGAGAGGATGCAAAATTTGTTGTACCAGCAGAGCCAGGTCCGTCTGCTGTGTTATGGTAGTAGAGGCTGGTTTTTGCGTTTTAGTGGGTTCCTGCGGATTACATGGCTGCTGCTGCCGCTTGGAGCGAAGCCGTTCGAGTAGAGCTCCATGCCTTTTTTCATTCTCTTCTAACTTCCGCCGCAGTTCGGCGTTCTGTCGTACGAGTTCTGCGACCTCAGCTTCGACACTATCTTTCGATGGGTCGGCCAGCTGCGATGGTGAAGGTGGCATCGGGGTGGTACAATGCGAAACGTTCGCCGGCTTAGAAGCACTTCGTCGAGTTTGCTTGAGTGCTCCTGCGCAGCTGAGGTTGGAGCTTCTTCCTCTCGCAGTCGTTTGTGCGCAGTTCTTTGAAACAATCTCGTTCACTGCTTCCTTTAAGGTACGTAGCTGCGTTGAGACGTTCTCGTCCTCAAGTCGGTGCTGCGTTGATTTAACGTCATGGGGCTGGACAGTTGTGCGGAGGCTTCTCGATCGGTGCACGTCATGCCTTTTACGACGAGAGCGGGGCCGTGAGCGGATTTGCTTAGCGAGGCTTTGCGTCTGACTTCAGTTTCGCTGGACACTTCGGATCAGTAGCCTTGTGACCTTCTTCTTCACAGTTTCGGCACTTGGGCGTTGTCTGTTTGCATTCATCGCCAGCACTGTAATTCCTTCGTGTATCTTGCCGCATGTAGGGCATACCGCTTCGTTCGGACAGAGATCCTTTTTATGTCCAAAGCGATGACATCGTTTACACACAATGCTTTTAGGTTCGTAAATTGAAACCCGGGTGATGCGGCCGTAGTAAACAACAGTGTTAGGGGGGTCGCGTCCTTCAAATGTCAGCAAACATGTCCCACGCTTTCCCATTGGGCGCGCGTCAAGGATACCTCGGTGCTCACAGGTCAGGGCTGCGCGGAGTTCAGTCTTCGTTTCATTGCAGTCGACGTTGTATATTACGCCTCGGCACATGTCTCGGCCGGGTGCCTGATAGACTTGTACTGGTATCTGCCCGCGGTTCACGTGAAGTTGCGAAAGCTTGAGAAGCCCGTCAGCTTGCCTCTTGTCGTAAACGAGCAATCTTATGGCGTTAGATGCTGGTTGTAACGAATACGTCAAAGGTCTGGTGTTGACGGCAGCGGATGTGGCCGTCACGAAGTTGCGGTGGAGGTCCTTGCTTGATACAGTCGTGAGCGCCACATTTACCCGTGGTTTCACGACTAGCACGAAAGCTTCTGGTAGTGTTTCCTTCTCGGGCCGTGTTTGGTTGTGCTTACGCTGCTGCACTTTCCACGCTCCTCCGTCGCCGTAATCGTCGAACGCGTCCTGGGAGAAGCCTCCGGCGTCTCGACTGGCCTCTAGCTTTTCAGCTGAGGATGCGTAAGAAAACAGTTCTTGAGACGCGGGCGGTACAGTCTCTTTTTGTCGTGGCGTTGTCACATCAGATTGTTGGCTTGAAGACGTCGGTACTGTTTGCGTTTGCATGTTGTCTTCGTCGCTGGAAAGGGCGGACGCATCTTCGTAGACCGATGACGTGAAAGAGTCGCGCCGCGTTCGTTTTGATACCGTGCTGGCCGTCGTTGAAAGGCTTGCAGAGCGGTCTCTTTCACGACGGTGGCGGCTGCGGCTGCGTTCGTTGAGTTCCCGATTGTTCTTTCGTCTCTGGCGTTCGCGTCTATGTTGTTGGGCAGCGGTAGCATGCTCACATCGTTCTTCACGGGCCTCAGCAGAGCGTCCGATGGTAGACGCTCCTGGAACGCCTTCGGGACGCTGCGTAGTCGCTTCGTTGCTCAAATCTAGGGCTGGCGCCGTCAAAGGTGATTATCCGGTTGTTGTTGTTCATGGTCAGCAGATGGTGGTAGCGTCGATGACCCGGGCTCGGCCATCAATGCCGACGTGGCCATGCATCAGGCTTAGCAAGGCCACCCGCCGGTGCGAAGAAGCGGCCGTAAAACGTCCAACAAGCAATGCACCTTTCCGAGGCTTGTCTCGATGCGTGGCCGATGCAACAGCGAAGAGGATGTGCGACAGCAGGAGGTGAAAACGCGAACAGCTCGCGTAACAGTCGAAGAGAGTCGGAGCGCGAGGAGCAGACGTGCGCTCGCATCAGAACCGGAAGTTGATCTCCCCGAACACTTCATAAAACTACAGGTGGCTACATGCTACTATACATTAAGTAAGTACTTTTGCGGGACGTTACGTGCCATGGGCGTCCCTCCAAGACTTTTGGTTTACGGGACGGCAACGAAAACGTAAGGAAGTCGTTAAAAACAGGGCGCCCTCTGGGGCCTCGGGCAAAACGAATCCCAGCCAACACAATCCATTAACAACCACCATGTTGTTGCTATGCGAAGGCGTCTGGTTAGGCCAACGGACGCCGGCATCGCCAAACGATCACAGAAATTGGACGCGTTAAGCGCTCATAAGTGCCGTTTTACGTGAGCTTAGATAAAGGAATAGGTAATTTCAATAGATACTGGCAGTCAACGAGACTGAGAGCGTAGCCATCACGAGAATTCAAGTTGGAGCGGGAGCCATGGGTGCTGCCATGTTTGACAACGCTATTTCTTAGCGTGCGTAATGCATTTACGTTAGGGTGCCAATGCTATTCTAAAACTGTCTATGCATATATTTAACACATTTATTTCCAGGGTTTCTGGGAGGGACTACGTCAACATATTACCGCGTCAGCGTTAAGGGCCCCGTGTCGCCATCAGCGTGTGCGGCAGTGTAAGTGAGTGAAAATTTCCGTATAAACTTAGGTATATGTATATGCCATGCCTTGCTCTATGGCATGCGGTATATGTGGGTTATATTGCCACACCATACTATCACTAATCTTGCTCATACCTTGTCTTACATTCTTGACAAAGTTATTCCTCGGAATTTTGACATTGACAGCGCACAAACAAATGTCATCAAGCAAAACACTGACAGCGCCTGCCTTTTATGTTAAAACTTCTCTAACTCAAATGTTAAAAGTGCAAAACAATAACAGAAACCTGAAAATTATGTAATTTTTTTGGTGCGGCTGCGCACGACCTCCGGGATCGGCCAAGGCAATAAATAGGCCGCGGTTCTACCAGAAAGCTCGCCTTCGTGCATAGCGTTCGCCGCCCGCGTTTCCTGGTAAATGTTGCGGTTACATAAGCTGCAGTTGCCGGTAAGCGTGAGAAGCAGTCAGGAAACGTTAACTGCTATCGCGTTACTAAAGGCGAAGCTTAAACGTCCTCCAAGTTTTTTACGTGTTTGCTTTTGCACAAATCTGTTCAATGCTAGAAGTAGCAGGCTTCACACGTCATCTTTTGACTAGGCTTGGCTTCGCGTGACAAGCAATTCCACGAGGCAAACAAATATCAATTACTCTATAAAGTTCGGCAGGTTCCAGGAAAGCGCAACATCAGCAATAGAAAAACTATATCTTGCAATGTCACCTGAATTACCTAAAACGTTGCGCTTATCTGAAGTACCACATATCTGGAACGCACATAAAGACTCCAACACCACTCGTGAAACTAGTGACGCCTTAAGGCCAAACCACAGCCACGTCTGCCGGCGTGCTTACGCACGCGCAGAAGGTGCGGACAAGTCGTAGAGGGGTGTGAACACGGATATCTATTCCACACAGATATCGGTGCTCTGGTTGCTTCGTGTTTCCACGCGCCTGGTTACGCAGCTACGACGTGGTCCAGTCAACACTCTGCTGGCATTTTTATCTCATGCGAGAATTTCTAACGTCATGCATGAATTTTCTTAGCTTTTCTCGCTAATCTAACAACTCTAAAGGGAAAACGATTGCGTTTATCAATATTTCAGTATTTTGAAGCACTGTCCATAATAAAGTACGAAACAAAAGGCCTATCCGCGTCGGCCATGTCTGCGTTCGCACTTCTCTGTTTTTGCCGGCGTTCCGACTGCTTTAAGTATCTAGTTTCCTTTCCTTCCGCTCTCCCGTTGTGCCAGTGGAATTTCTGCAACATGGTGCCTTTAACGCTATCGCTTAAAACATTCACATGGTATCCAACGTTGTCTCTAAGATGGCTTGAACGCGAAAGCCCAAGTGCCAATGCATTATTGCAATGCAGATTCGCTTAGACATCCTCCTCACTCATCCTCTTAATTCGCTTCCTCATAGAAGAGGACGACGACCGTCACCCGCACGACATCAAAATTGTTACGTGAGTGTTTGCATATATGTAAGACACGATGTGGGTTTGGTGTAGCAAGTCACTGACAAATTTGACGTCAATCCGAGCATTTCTTGACGTGTTTTTGCTTTGCTTACTCATAAAAGGGAATGAGGATGGTGACCCCCACATAATCAGAATTGTTTCGTGAGTGTTTGCATGTAGGTAAAAAACGATGCCGGGTCGGTGTAGTAAATCACTACACCAACCCGGCATCGTGCCTTCACCTTTTGCGCCGTCGGCCATTTTTGTACGATTTCGCGTCGACGACAAGGACCTTGAATACGTCTAAGCGTGCACTGAATAGCATTGGAGAGGTTGTGTGATTTTTGCCTGAACCCTTTCTTGATAGCTAACTTTCCACTTTTTTTCTGTAAAAGGAAAAAGCTTCATTCGTGACGTATTTCGATGGTGGGCATACGTTGTGCAGTGATATGCTGATTCTGTGCTAAATGCATTATCGTGCACATTCATCGCGAAATGTATTTCGACACTACTTTTCAGGTGTCCACACTTCACACATTGTCAGCAAGACACCCTCACTAGGTTAAATGGAAATTAGCGTCGCTTCAGCTGATGCCAATCTACATGAAGTAGGAAGTAAAATCTGTCCAATTTATTGACCAATGCCTTGTTATGACAGCGTTTGGTATAAGGAAAACGACGGCCCTCTTACCCAGATTCTTTGGAAACTGCTGGAAGAACTTCTGATTGATTAATGATTTTTCACTGGCGTAAAAAAAAAGAATTGGATAAGATATATTAGTCCATAAAGTCAAGCAATATTTTGTTCGAGTGGGTGAAATTGAAACAGCACGTTAAAATAAAAAGCTATAGAAATGGACATTGCATAACACAAGTACAGACTCTGCAAAAACGGAAACTCCGAAATTTCAATTTTTAATAACTATGAAAATTGCCACAACAGGAGTTTATTATAATGAAGTACACGAGGTGCAGTGTCAACTCGAGATAACTGACACTGATTACTACAGATGGTGGTGCTGATGTCCAGGTCAGCCGAACTGTCGCCAGACAAAACGCACAGCCAAGCGCGCTTTATCGAAAGGAATAAGGTACACCAGCCAAAAGGACATTTTCAGGTAACGCATGAAGGCAAAGGTACAAAGGATCATACGATGATCAAACGCGTTATTGTAAAGCATTTTACGCGATTGTTTAGCAGTAGAAACATGGCTAACAAGAATTATAAAAATTAATTTGTGAAAGTAGTGCCAAAACTTGAGGCAGATGTTCAACCATGCCTTGAGTACATGAAGGTACTCAAGGCGACAAGGCCAGGAATCATGCAGTGACAAGGCAGAAACGTTTCTTGGCAGAACTTCTTTTGACTCGCTTGCCGTACAGAACAGGCCAGCGAGATTTTGCTTAAGGTCTCCCAGCTACCAACCTCGTCCTCATGTTTGTCCTGCCACAACTTCGCTGTTCCACTAAAAGAATTGACCACATTTGCAATCATTACTGTCAAGCCCCAGTGGTTGTGATCGCTCACACTTCGCATTGCCTAAGGCACTGCTCAGCGGCAATTTCATTGGTCCCATTGAAGGTTCCAGGGTGTCGAGGGTGGGAGAACTTAATACTGGTTCGCGGCGCTGAAGCAGATTCCGGCTGGTCTGCCATGGTGGTCGCAGCAATGCGCCGAAAGTCTCGGAGCTTCGTCGTCTGGCAGTAGTACCCCGCACCTCTACCAGTGTGTGACGGGGCGTCAAATAGATGGAAAGCAAGGCGTGATTTATATATCTTCTATTTACAGAGGTAGCCGAAATAGCTCAACACGCGCGATGCGTTAGCCACACGGTGCCCAAGAAGGTGGCTCGTAACAGTTTTGGGATGAGAACATAGTATTAAGGCAACGACGTCTCTTTACCCTGATTTAAATATCTGCCCCGATCATAATCGCTTGCTGGCCCAAGCCATCAGCGAAAACGCGATACGGACTGGAAATTCTTTTCGAGTCACAGAGGTCAAATCTATGCGAGAAAAGCGTAAAGCTATCCTGAACTCGGATCTTCAAGGAGTGCCAATGTGGCCAAATTAACCTATACGACAAGCCCTGAACATGGATTGTCGGAAACAACCATTCATAAGCGATAACTGCATAAATAAATTTCATCCCTTTTTGACACCTTCCATTTTTATTTTGCGTAGCTATGTACAGGCATGAGTGGTGTAGCGAAGAACGCTTTTACGAGACTGATTACCTGATGTTCTTATGTGCACTGCAAAAGACCTGCTCAAGCAAGTACAGCAGAGAGAAGAGGTGTCCTCAGCAAGAGGGGCGCCAACATTTACAAGAAAAAGGTTGCTGTTCTCCCCTATATTCACTGCGTTTCGCGTAAGCTAAAGTAATGGCGCGCGCAGACATCCATGTCATATTTTCCTAACTAAACAAGCTATATAGCTTTAGCCGGACAGAACATGAGCAAAAGTCGGAAATGCATTATTTGAAATAAAACACAGTAAGCCATTTGTCAAATTTGGTTTAGGAGTTATATTTTGCATTCCACTAAGCCGAGTAAAACAGCTGCATAAACCAGACAGGCAGTTTGCAGAATGATAGATGTAAATATAAAATGAAAATCAAGCGACGATTCTTGTTTTTGTCTCTTTTTCGCCAAAAATTTCACTTCAGTCTCCAATTTGACAATAGGATTATTCTAGGCAGAAAGGAGTGCGAGCTACCATGTCTGAATATAAAATGAGACTGGATTACCAAGGTTGTTTATGCATCCGTTTGCAAATTGCCTATTCCATAGTCAATAAAGAAGTACAATATCTGTGCATAAGCCGACATTAACAAAGGATCAGGGTTCTCTTCTTTCGCCAAGTGGTATTTGTTGTATTTATGGCATTTTTTGCTATTATGTATAAGTTAATACTGACACGTGTACATGTTTTCTTTCACCGGTGACCGCTCTTCACCGACTAACAAATGTTAAACGTTATCGCTAGGCATAGGACGCGCCTGCATGTTTCCGAAGTTTCTCGAACGTTACCGATGCTTCTATCCGGTGTCTCTTGTCCCCGACGCTCATGTAATCTGATTGTATGAGCAACGCGAATTGTCTAGAAATTTCTGGAAGATACGCGGGCACCGGGGAATAATAGGGAACCCTTCGATCCCTCATGTATAAAAGCCGACGCGTTTCACCGCTGATCAGATTTTCAACGATCACCGACTGTGTTCGCCGCTATCGTTGTGCTTCGAGTGTAACTTGCTTTTGTGGGCACAGGTTCGCCCAATAAAGAATCAGTTTCGTCATTCACAGTTTTACGACTGTTTGCTTCATCGTCACTACTACGTGAGAATACTCTAACTCAGGTGTTCTCTGATGAGCGAAACAGAAGGTTGAAACAAGACATGTTACCCCCCCCCCCCAAAAAAAAAAAACATTTGTGGATATTACCACCTCATTTGTGTCTTTCATGTGCCTTTCGTCCTCGACTGTAAGCGACACAATTGTATTCGAAGACTTCCAATTACGATGCTTCCCAGCAGCTTGGAGTACATTCGCAGTAAGGGCAAACTCGCCAGAACAAATTCATGACCGGCAAACTTCACTCTAACTTCAGTCAGCCTTTTGGAAATCTTTCGAAGTGTTTCTGCGGTCACAAATACTGCAGCAGTAGGCTCATTGACGCAGAAAACCTACGTCAGCTGCTTGGCAAGATTTTAGATGCCCTCTATTATTTAAATATTGAAACTTCTTTTGGCGTTTTCTGCAAACGTCAGGACAGCATTCGCTGGTCCTTGGCCTGATATTTTTCCTGAATGTCTTAGTTCTTGCTAGTGCCTTTGTCCTCTTTTCGCATTTCGCTACACGCAGCTGAGGCTCATTAGATGTGACATTCTTCTGCTGAAAAACAGGTGGCGAATTCCATTCTCAGCCCCTGTGGTCGAAATCTATTGGATCGGAATAAAAAAAATGCTCGTGGCGTTTCGCTTTTACACGTCAGTGTGTTTGGCGTATATGACAATCAAATTGACACAATAAGCTAGCTAGATGCGTCACAAGCAGGACAATCTAATGTTATTCTATACTTCAGACTACTCGAATAAAATTCATGCCGGAAGAATTACATTTCTTAGTAAATGTTTGATTTTACTTGGACAATAATTAAAGCTTGTCTCTAGAGCAGCGTGTTAGGTTGTCGTAAACCACGTAACACGTGGGCAGCTAAATTGAAGCTAACATGAACGGTCATGAACGGTTGTCTGTAGGATGCTATTCTCGAAATCGGTGCAACATGCCCTCTGAAAGTAGCGTATGTGTGACTGTGAAAAAAAAACAGGCTAGATCACAAAATGAAGGCAAGCCACGTAGTTCCGATTGGCCGAAAGCCAGGGAAAGAATTTTGCAATGTCTCGGCTATCGTTTCTCATGTGGTAAGAGCTTCCGAAAAGGGGGCTATGTGGTAACCTTTGATCAGGCGCATTCTTTTGAAAATTGACATCTTTTAGAGATACTTGTATTATGATCCCAAGAACGGATTACATTTTGCAATCACGTAATTTATTTGTGACTTCAACAAATGCAGCTAACATAAAATGTCTCCCAGCTAACGTTCACGTAGCCCTTCAGCAAAAAAAAAATAACTATTGAGAAAACATGGTGCAAGGTAACATTTTAACCCTGTAATGCCCAATGTATCATACATGCTACGCTGAGTTTGATGCCTCAAAATGCTGATTGAAATGCGGGAAACCTAACACACAAAGCTCATAGTTGCATTTTTGCACGCTGGAGTGAAGTTTCAGCGGTGGACAGTGTAACTAACCATTTGCTAAATAATTATGTAGTACAGTAATTAAGTTATAATTGAAAAAACATTTCTTGTTTTTTTTTTCTTCTACTTATATACTCTTCATGACCAGAAATAAATGCCAACAATTTGTTCCAATTTTTCTTGATGTGGAACTGTGTTTGGGCATTACAGGGTTAAGAACTACATTGCATGGTCGTGAGAATATCGTAGTTGTTATAACTTTACCTTGCACCGCGTTTTTGTAATGGTTTTTCCTTCAACAGCTTGGCAAATGTTAGCTGGGGACACATGACATATATGTACTGGTAAAAACAATAAAGATTATCAAGATATTAGCAGCAAAAACGCACTGCAAGAACAATAGGCTATTAGGCGTCTTTGTTTTTGCGCGAAAAACACAGTACGCAACATGATTATTAACATTTTTAAGATTTTGAAAATACGTTTTGTGCGCTAGGCCTGCAAGCAGAAGTGGTAAACTCTCATAGAGAAAGCTTGTTGTTTATTGTATTTGGAAGGTTGGAATTAGCTGAGCTATTCCGAGTGGGAATGGTCCAACTTTCAGCATTCTGACAAGTTCGAAAGAGTAGAAATACGAAAATATAACGTCTCCGGAATTGATTTGGGATTGCAATGCAGCCCCCCACTCAACAACTCTGGCCCTCTCTAGTCAAGATTTACTGTTAGTACCTTCGAGCGGAGTCTTAGCTGTGCTTAAATTTCCTGGTAATTAATTAAGCATTCAGCACATTAGTATTCTTCCTGAAGGCAAACGAAGCCTTTGGTATACCACAACTAGCCCGTAGAGTCAGAGACATTTTCAAAGGGGTTCAGTGACATCCAAAGGTGTCGTTTTAACTTCGGGTCGCAGAAAACGTTGTCGAAACTCATGTATGACGCACAAGAATCGACAGTTTTGTTTATTATTCATTTTTGTATCTGCACACCTTTCACAGAGGGCTTTCATATATAGGCAGAAAATAGTCAGCAGGTATTTCGTCATTCCATTTCCTGAGTAGTTTACTGGATAAATGCATCGCTTTGGCTTGTTAACGTTGTTATGTTTGATGGGTAAGTTTGAAGCCAACTACCTCTTCTATATCTGTCGACGTAGCTCTATTGCATGTAAGGTATTGAATTTTGTCTTGTACTTTTCCGGACATGCTTGTTTACTGGGAAGTCTGCTGTTTCACAAGGTATAAATGGCAACTGCTGCAAGACCTGCATATGCTCGTCATAGAAACGATGCGTTTCACCAAATCTTCCTATGAAGTGGGTTAACGCGGTGATTGAAACTGCAATTCTTATGATTTGGGGGCCTTGGGTTTTTTCACTTGATGCGTTCAATAATTTTCGAATTGACAGAAAATTGTAGTTCTGGTCTAAAAGTGGTAGTCATGTCGAAGTTTCATCATGTTAACTTAACGAATGACTTCTCGAATTTGCAATATGTGGACGGATCGTGAATTGTGCCTTGAAACCACCGGATGTAAGCATTTCAATCCTCGTACAATTGTAATGCGACGTTGTATTTGACGCACCTCCACTTTAAACACAAATATAAGCGAGTGCTGGTAACACATTGAATTAATTCGCTATATTTTCTTGCCTTAAGTCGAATTAAGGCGAAGACTTTTGCGTCTGTAACGTTGTTTAAGTTTTCCATGAATACTTCATAGCAAGAACAAACACGAACAAAAAGTGTCATTGACATCAAACATATCGCAGTTATACACCTGTATTAGTAGTGTGAACAGCGCTTTAAGCTTTGCTAAGTTGCTTTCGCGCCTGAGTTTTCACAGCATCTTTATTATGCGAGCATTTATTTGTCGACTGACCCTTGTTTTACTTGTACCCTCATTTCCAATATCAATAACCTGAAAATTATATTTCGTGCTCATCATCTTTTGATAAATACTGCAGCGATGTCTACTTCGTTTTCTGAAATCCATATTTTTAAAATTTTATCTACCGGTAAATATTGTGTAATGGATGTTCTCCTTAATTTCTCGGTTATCACTTCGCGCACCGTACTCGCACTTCCTTCCTGGCGTATAACTGTTATTCTAATTTTCAAGAATCTGCTGCTTTTGACCCTTATTGAAAGCTAAAATAATGATTTATCTGCGCTTTGTTTTGTTGAACAATTGTGGCAAGTGGCCAAGTTCTGCGTACAGTGCTCCAGAATCGCCGGCAGTGTGAAGTGAAGGCGAGTATAGCACTCGGGACGTTGCCCAGATATGCACATATTATGACGGTATCTTCGAGAACTTCCTACAACATCTCTTAGACAAATTGGAAGTTTAGTACATCCTCAAAAACATAAGTTGAAAAGTTTCTAAAAGTTTTTTACCGTTTATTCTGGCAATACGGGAAGGTGAGCGTCGCGCTCAGGTTTTGTCGAGTCAGTTGAATAAAACCTTTTTAATAACGTCAACTTTCAAAATCTAAAACAATGAGAAAAGGGACTGGTGCAATACTATTCACAATGGCTCACACAAGACGACCACGCAAGACGATCGTAAATGGATGGTAATAACTTTATTGAATTGTCCTGCAGTTTTGACGACCCGGGCTCAGGTCTCCCACGACGGGACGTCGAGATCTTGTCTCAGTGCCGCCTTCGCGGGACTGCTGGACAGCCCAGAGTTGGTCGCCGAGGTCGGAGCTGCGCAGAGCGGCGGCCCACCTCAGAGATAGGGTCTCGGAGTTTAATTCGTTTTTGTGTTGGGTGTTAGATTCCCATAGCATGCGTTTGAGTGTAGCTGTTTCCTGTTTGCATATCTTGCATGTGTCTTCTTTGTGTACTTCGGGGAATATCCGTTTGAGATGAAACGGGTTCGGGAAGGTTTTTGTTTGCAGTTGACGTAGGGCCACTGCTTGTGCCCTGTTTAGGTCTTTGTGTGGTGGTGGGAATGCTCTTCTGGCTCGTTGGTACATCTTTGTAATGGCATTGTATATGGTCAGTCTGTCTCGTTCGGTTCGGGCGAGAAGCCGGCCGGGCGCGGTCCGTCAGCTCTCGCGCTCTGGGGCGGGCTACCTCGTTGAGGTTCGGGGGTGCCTGGTCACCCGTGTTGACGTGGGCGGGGAACCATACGATACGACTCGGGTGATCCTTGGGGGTGCGTATTCTCTTAAGAATGTTGATGGCGTTAGAGGAAATGCGTCCTTTGACAAACTTTCTCACCGCCGCCTGGGAGTCGCTCAGGACAGTGTTACAATCCGGATTCGAGAGGGCCAGGGCAATGGCTACTTCTTCGGCTTCCTCTGCATGTTGGGTTTCGACTCTACACGCGTTGTCAGTTTTAGAGTTGGTGTCTATTACGGCTACAGTGAAGCTTCTGCCATCGGGGTGTTCCGCGGCGTCAACGAAGCGCGCGTCGGTTTCCCTTCCGTATGATCGGAGGAGGGTTTTGGCTCCTGCTAGTCTGTGACGTTTGTTGAAGTCAGGGTGGACGTTCCGTGGGATGGCTGCAACGGGTATGGTTTCTCGTATTTCCTTGGGTATTTGCGCTTTGTGTCCGTGTTGTATGTGGTACGTGATGCCCAGTCGATTGAGGATGTATCGGCCCGTGTCGGTACCTGTCAGTCTTTCAAGCTGAGATATGCGTTGCGCTTCGGCGATCTCCTCGAGCGTGTTGTGCAGTCCTAGCTCGAGCAGGAGTTCCGCACTGGTGGAGTCCGGGACGCCGAGGGCAAGCTTAAACGTCCTTCCGATGAGCACGTTAATCATGTTTTTTTTTTCGCTAGTTGACCAGTTGTGAAAGGCCGCCACGTAGGCAATATGGCTGATGGCGAAAGCGTGGATGAGCCTGATGGCGCTTTCCTCTCTCATGCCATTTCTTCTGTTTGTGATCCGCCGGATCAGGCACATGGCGTTGCTGACCTTGGTCGTTAGTTTGTTGACAGTCTCGCCATTAACTCCGTTCGTTTCGATGAGCATACCTAGGACCTTGATCTTGCGTACCTTTGGGATTTCGATCCCTTCCTGTGTGTGGATTTGATTTCTTCGTGTTGTGTCGGTCCGCCGTATCCCTTGGACGGTCTGCCCTTGAGGGTAGGACGGTATAGCAGGAGTTTTGACTTTCCGGGGGATAATCGTAATCGCGGGACGATTGTAAAACTATGTAAAATTCTGGGGCCGTAAAACGACTTCCTCCCTGCTCCTTTTTTCAGGACTGATGCTTATAGCGCGAGAAGGGGAAATGCAAACAAAAAGAAAAGAAAGACGTTTTCGTGCTTTATCATATTGCGCAATTTGTATCGTTTCTTGGAAACGACCAACTGGGCCAGCAACATGATTAGCTTTCCTTCAGTTTCTACGTTTCTTCAGGAGAAATGGAAACCTGCGCACCAATGTACTTTGCTAACCACATGAGAATGAAATTGATGGTCAGTGGCCCGCTCGCTCATCGGCTTGTGATAAAGAACAGCCAATATTGACGCAAGCCGCGATCGTTGAATGGTTTGAAATGTTCAGAGCGGTTCGAAGAAACCTGAATAACTCCCAGTGGAGTCTGCGTTGAGGAAAGCTTATCTCTATCGATGATGCCAACAGTTCATTACGCGAATACGACAAAGTTACTGCACCAAGGGGGCACCAACGAAGGCAGACAGTTCTCATTTGCCAACGTGTAACTTTACTTCGTGCTGTGTTGCTCGCAAAACCATCGTGGACGTGCGGAATGGCCTAAGAATGCGCCCGAGCATTTTTTGTTGAATTCTTTGCTGCCAACCTCAGAAGCAAGTTTTCCTCTGAATTGGATAAATTCTCTATATTTCCTAAGATTTTTGTAAGATACATGTCTAAAGTTTGTAAATATGGTTTTAAAATATTCTATTTGTCAATATAGAAATAGGTTGAAAATTCAGAGTTTAAATTTATTTCCAAGGTCTTTTATATATTTCAATAATAAGAAGCTGCTCTCAAGCTGGAATGATGTTGTAGACCAAAGTTCTTGTGCTAAGCACAGTCTCCTGTCTGAAACTACGCACATTTAAAGAAGAAGACGTCAGCAAGTTTTTACTCGCTCCACATGCAAAACAAACTTCAACAACAGCAAAATGCCCTGATTGACGCAGAACCATACTTGAAATGTAAGGAACTTGAACCGGACTGCGCCGGATTGCAGAATATGTGGCAATGTCAAAACAGTGTGTCGCCGCGACACCAATATAAAGTATCTGCAATAATTTTTTCTTACACGCTGGGATGTACTGAAACAGCAGCACCACGTTTGCGTGCTTAAAAGTCATTTGCAGCGAAGCATGCAGATACCCGTAGAGTTCTTTTTTATTGCGATAGCAATTATATGGACACTCCAAAGCAGATTTCTGACGTCGGCGTCGCCGTCGCCGTGAAGTTCCCTATGACGTCAATGGAGATGAAATCGTCGCCGCGCGCCGAACGCTGCATGTGCGAGTGAAAGGGCGCGAGGGACGCGCGCTTTCACGGGGAGTGAACCCACGGCGGAGAACAAAGGCGCGTTCTGCGCCGTGCTCCCTTAAGGGCTGCAGAAGTAGGCGCCTCTTTCCTCCTTTACAATCACCATCTATGTAGAGCAAACGCGCCTTCTTCCGACGCGCGAAAGGTCGTGGGGGAGGGGGGGGAGGGAGGGGAGGCGACGTTTAGCTGCGGCTCCAAGTGCCTATTTATATAAAAACGTTGTGAGGCGAGAAGGTGGTAAAGACTTCCGACGCTGCTCGACCAGTGCCCCGCTGAAATGTCCTCGAAAACCTCCGAGCCGCCCCCAGAGGCTCCGGCAAGTCACCAACGTCGCACGCGTTCTGTGCGAACGCGGGCAAAACGCCGACGGCGTCGACAACAGTTCTGCGTGTTGCCGGTGCTGCTGCATGTCCAAGTTTATACAGCTGATAAAGCTACTATCATTACTCCGTATAGCTCTCTACAAATTTGCTATCGCAATTGATGCTTCGCCTTTCGGGTGAAACTGCGACAACTTTTTTTCTTTCCTCTATGCCAAAACTCGTCCAAACGCGTGACCACAATGACTACAAAATGGGAGTATGTTGATCCGCCTATGGACTGTAAATTTTATCGTATACTTGGTTACGCAACGCCCCGACCGCATAGTCGTGCTCATCGCTAGGTATATGCGTCCTGATGTGCGGAGACTGACAGGTGCAGCTTTGTTTGGCCCTGCAACATATATTGGTTTTGCCAGTTATAGATAAATATTTGAGTTAAAGGGGGGCATCCACAGTTTGTCGTATACTTAGCAAACGGCGTTTGCAATACGACCACTAGTCATCCTTCGCATGATAATGCCAATGTAATTTAGGCCGACTGAAATCAAAACACGCTGTCCCGTCAGCAGTTCCACGTATCAGTCATTGCGGCGTCGCAGGAGTGGAGTGGTTTATCAAGTGTCTGAGTTTTCTCCCTCGATGCCATAGCACAAGATTTCCCGAAACTTGGAAAATATTTTCTAAGGAAGGCCTACAATCCCTAGAATTTGGGAAGTTTCCCTGGGGTTGGCAGGACTAGTCACGCGGATGCGCAAGCGGTCTCTGAAACGCCAGCGTTAAGAAGCTGTGGAATGAGACCCAAGAGACAAAGCGAAAAAAAGTCCTTGTATCCACAAAGGGTGGCAGCACGTGGTGGATGACAACGAGTTCAAAAATTCGTGTCTTTTTTTTTTTCAAATGTACAAGTGGCGACGGTGCTCCCGCACGGCATATTTACGTCTTTGACGCTCAAATGGTTACGTCTGACAGGAATGCAAACAGTTCAAACTAGTACTGCCACAAATATCCGTCAAACCGGCTATGCGGTTTAACCGGAGGAAAGTGTATCCGGTCTTCAAAACCGGTTATCCGGTTAGCCGGATTTTTAGAAACGGATATTCAGGATCTCCGGTTTAAATAACCGGTAGGACGGATATTCGAATATTCTGACACGAATAATTGAAGTTCAAAAGAAAGACAGATAAGGAGGTTAACCAGAGCAGATATCAGGTTTGCACGAGTGGTTGCATAAATAACTACAAATATAACAATACAAGAGAGAAAGAGAGGTAATTTCGACACCACACCGTCCATACTCTAATTGTTAAGTTTGAACATAAACAAATAAAAATACTTTTTATTGTTTCACGTTTGATCGCAAACAAATAAAAATACCTTTTTTTCTTTTAAAAATCCTTTTTGTTGTACAATATGCTCAAAAAAACTAGGAATACCACATTGCTCAAGTTTATATTTGAGCTTTTTACCTTTTGTTGCCCATTCTACTATTTTTTGTGGCTCGCAGTGGCGGGCCCACCTAATTACCACTGTTGTATGACTATTCTGCTTTGGAACAGGTATCTTGGCGGAGGATGTTGTTGCGGGTCTTAAGTGGAACGGTAAGCTTTGAATATCTGTTCAAATTGAGTGGCCTAAAATAACTAACTTGCGTACATGTTTTCCTTTAGCTTCAAGGTCATTTTTATTCGTTTAAGTTTGCTGTTCTAGTCAGCTAGCTTACTTATTATCAATAAACTGAAAGGAGAACTGGTGCAGCATATTCTTGATTTCTCGGTACATATCGTGGTAGTTGTTTATGAAGTATGTCTGCTAACCCAACAAAATGGCTGTTTTTACTGAGCTTCTATAATTGTATGCCTTAAAAATGAGTAAAAATGTGTCCTCATAATAACCTTTAGGTTAAATATCATTAGTCACTGTGTTGAATCTCTAATACTGTGGTGATTTACACGATTACTCAAGTAATGCGCAAGAATGTACAATGACATCCTTCCTGTAAGAGTATAGGTTACTATAAAAATACATTTGACAAACATTTTCCACAGACCTAAGAGCGGTAAAGTACGCTTCAGTTTGCTGAAAATGTCGCAGCAGTCCACACGAATACGTGCTTTGTAAGCAGTGCTCTGTTGACAGCGGACTATCACGTGCGGCGCCTTGTGGCGCGCACTCCAATAGCAGATATATGTCAATATTATCCGCACCGCTGGACTAGGGGAGAGCGATTGGCAAATGTGTCTGAAGGGAAACCTGGCTTTGAAGTACGTTCGCGAAAGTGCTTTGCGTTCGGACGCATACTGGGGGCTTGGTAGCAGAAATTCCGTACACGATCAGCTTGTTTTGCTGATGTCGATAAATTCGTCATGGAAATCAAGAAGATGGACACATCTGCACGTGTGGTGAGAACTTCATTTGTATTTACTACATTGGCATTTCCATTTGTCTACCAACATTTATAAGTGTACTGGGCGTGCAGGAACAGTCATGAATTACAACCACGGTGGAAGAATATTTAGGTGTTGACACTGCGCGCGAGCGAGCGTCCAGATTATGTTCGGCCGCGCGCGGGCGCACCGAGTAGCTCTGCTGCGAGCAGATAGAGGGCGCCGCGGCCAGCGGTCCCAGCTTAGCGGCGCCGGCGGCTTGGCATTCCTCTGCATCCGCTAAATTTTCGTTCATAGTGGAGTGAGTAAATGTCAAAGCGTGAAAAAAAAATCGTTATTTCACATTAAAGTGATAAGTGTACCAGGCTTCGCTAACATGAAGGTTCCTTGTGCAGGGCGTGGAGGACGTGAACACGGATCAATCGGGCAGCACTGAAGTTACCCCACTGAAGTTACCCTCGCGCGCGCAATTTGTTTCGTCCGGTCTAGCCGTTCATCCAAGCATAAAAAAATGAAAGTGTTAGCCCACGTGCTACCCCTCGATAAGAAGAAAATAGTGACTGCACCAGAAAAAGTATTTCATGCTTATCGCTGCTTCCATTCACACTCAGAAAACCGTTCAATCATCGTTGCGCGAATTCAATGTGGCCGCGATATAAATTAAGAAATGAAACGGCGCAAGCTTCCGATATGCAATGCACAAGAGCAAAGTGGCTGTTCATGGCTAGAACTTAAGATGAGAATGCAGATCAGCTATGTAAAAACTCTTTCAAATGGGAATTTATTAAGCGGGACGAAGGAAGGCGTCTATCTTGAATTAGAGCATCACTACCACAGTTTACTGATGAAAACCTGAGCAAATGCCTTTTTTATTCCAATTCCACTTAACATAGACCGTGTATATTATTCATTGGGCTTTCGTCCATTGAGGACTGAGTGGCTCTTGCAAGATCTAAAAAAAGAGGTGACTTTCTTTTTTCTTAAATTGCATATGAGAATGTGCCAATGTAAGCGTTTTTGACAATGCATGCTACAGCATGTCCACAAATACACTTGCACCCACCACGCAATAATCCCATAGACTTTTTTTTGCATAGACACAATACGAAAAAACTTGTTCATGAAGCAGCTCGATAATTTTAATAGATGATAACCATCCCAGAAGCTTGCGGTCTCATACACTCCCACAATGGAGAGAGAGAGAGAGAGTAGATTTTAATGAAGAGAAGGGAGGAGAGGTCGGCCTGGAGAGCGTGTCTCTAGCCTGCTACTCCTCACTGGGGTAAGGGGAAGTGGGAGATACAGAGAGAGGTAGGTGACAGGTGATTATGATATCGTACAATGAGCTACTATTTACACACGTTGTCCAATACGCGGTTGTGCACTTTTCACACACTACACGCAGGAGTAGTGTTGTCCACACAGAATGTCATCCCACAAACACATTTCGCGCACTGCACACTGCACAGTTCCTAGAGACGACCGTCTAAGCCCGTCTCACACATAAAGTTCAAAAGTGATCTTATGGCGCGCTGGGCATGATCAACGCTTCTCCATGCGCCTAAAACCTTGGCTTCCGAAAAGGGGCGGGAGTCCAAACAGTCAACACTACGTTTTAGTGTCCTTCGCTCGGTCGCATATTGAGGGCACACGCAAAGTATGTGTTGTTAGATACGGACCCTTTCCCGGAATCAATGAAGTTTCTCCACCACCTTAAAAAGGTCTTCGCATTCCAATTATGGTGCACCAAGGCGCGTCAACCACGCTACCGGACCCGTCAGACAGGTTGGCGACTCCTACCTCACGCACCGCACGTGCGAGCTATTGTCTCTCCTCCTGCTTCACTCTTCCCAAAAGTGGAACGGGAGGCTGGCACGGTTCCAGGAAGGGAGCCTTGGTCGAGTGAAAAGCGGTTTTTCAGCTCTGGAGGGCTGTTCCGAGAACATCCCGTCTCCTTCAGCCGAGCGCTTCCAGGCGCGGAGGCAAAGCCCGAGGTAAACCAGCCATCGGACAATGAAGCCCTCGGAGCGTCCCCATTGGCCGAATATGACGGCACTTGCACGGGCCAATACCAGGGGAGGAAAATGACGACACCTGAGCTGGCTTGACGATTGGCCAAAAATGACGGGACCCCGAGAGACCCCGAGAGACCGAAGGGGTTAAAAGAGCGACAAATCAAGGAGAAGAGAGAGCTCTTCTTGCCACGGGCCGCAGCGTCCGAGATGCTACCGGCCGTCGATCCCTTTATGACTGTTCAGTATTTTGTATTTTAATCACTGTACATAATGTAAATAAATCCTTCCTGTTTCTCCCAAGTCCGCCTCAACGTCCCCCAACTCCCGCAACCAACGCCAACCAGATATAATAACTGGTGGCAGCGATAAGGATGAACCTTCGACCGAAGCAAGGATCCAATAACTGGTGGCAGCGATAAGGATGAACCTTCGACCGAAGAAGAATGAGCCTTCGACCAAAGGAGTCCTGAGAGCGAACAGCGAAGGAACTGGGAGCAACGAAGAAGTATGAGCCTTCGACCCAGGGATTCCAGCTGAACAACTCGAAACAACGACATCGACGAACCTTCGACCAAAGTCCGGAGAAACTGGGAACATCGAAGAAGAACGAGCCTTCGACCCAGGGAGTCCCAAGGAACTGGGAACAACGGATGGATGGACGAGATGGCGTGGTGCTGCATCCATGGGTGAGCGCGTGGTTTTTTCCTTTGATTCGCCAGACTTCAAATATTGTGTGTTTATTTTGATTGTTCTGGGAATCGGGCATTTGTAGCATATTTTGAGTTTGCACAAATTAAGGAAACAGCTCTAACCACCAGTCGGGGCAGCTACCATGGATCTCATTAGAAGGTTGACGAGGGCAGACTTGCTGTTGGTGTGCGAGGATTTGGGAGTTGAGGCGGAAGAAACAATGGAAAGGCCCGCTATTGAGCAGGCAATAATAGATAGTGGCTTTGATGATGAAAGCATTGAGATTGCTTGGGACGTAGTACAGCGCGAGAATCAGGAACGCGAGCGTGAGCGTCAAATACAAGAGCGCGACAGGGAACGCGAGCGAGAATGGCAAGAACGTGAGCGTCAGGAACGTGAGCGCAAGAGTGAACTCGAACGTCGAGAACAAAAGCTTGACAGTGAACACGAGCGAGAACGGCAAGAGCACGAAAGGGTAATGGCAGCCTTGAACAAAAAGATTCAAGCGTTGATCGAACAAAGACAACCGCAGCCAAAAAAATTTGTAGGTAATGCGCAGCGAAAGTATGAGGAACTCGCTGGCAGATTTTCGTCAAAAGCCGAAGAGAAGAGTAACTCATGTGAGATTAGCAGCATGTTCATAAGTGAACCAAAAGTGTTATCTGCTAGCAATGCCTTAGTGGCAACGAAGGCCGTTGAAGGCCGTAGTAAGAGCGACGAGGTGCTGTGCCAACAGAGCACCGTAGAGACAGCTAAGCCAGCTGTGACCGAATTGTCACAGTCATCGTGTGTGTATGTCGCATCTAATGTTAACAAGGTCGTTAACGAAATTGTGAATGCTGCTGACCCGACAGACATGAGCACCCATGTCGAGTCAGGACTGAGTGCCGTAGCGCAGTGCAGGATGGACGATGTAGTTGAGGGTAGACCGCAAGAGTGCGAGCTGAGTAGCTCAAGGTCAGACAACTGCATTGTTCAGGGATCAGTTAAGCTGTCCACCAGTCCAGATAGCCAAATGAGCGAGAATCGTTCAGACTGTGCGAGTGAGACAGCGATCGAGACCGCAGTATTGTGTGTCGATGCACAGCGGGAACTGGACAGTGTAGTAGCGCGCAGTTCGCAGGAGTGCGAGTTGCGTAGCTCGAGTAAAGCCTGCTGCATTGTTCCAGAGTCGGTCGAGCTGTCCGCCAGTCAAGGCAAAGAGAGAGATGATTTAATGGATAATCACTCTGACTGTGCGGATGAGACAGTGATCCGGGCCGACGAGATGTGTAACGGCCAGCACGAGGCGCGAGCAGATGGCTCAGAAAAGAGCACTAGGAAAAGGCGCCGTAGAAAGAAGCGTTGTAAATATCGGAATGCGGCGAAGAGTGTGACGACGCCTAAGAATGTGACAAGAGTCAAACAGCATCAGCGGGGCGCAAATAAAAGAAAGGTGCGATCGCCGTTGACAACGTTTTCCATTCAAGCACGTCCGGGCCACCGGAGAAAACGAGTCAGAGAAGCGTGTTCGGTGCGGAAAAAGGGCAAGGGGCAAGTAGTGTCCCAGTCATTCCGTCGATCTTTTCGGGGTGCAGCACGCATTCCAAGAAAGCGCAAGGTGGCAGGACGAGAGGAGGTTGCAAGGAGACGCGACGCGTTCAGACGAGGTCTTGGCCAAAGCGTGTCGCTGGGACGCAAATTGACAGGGGACCGTGACGTCTCTAAAGAGCTGATGGGCGGTCAGGCCTTTTGTTCTCCCTGGTTAGCTAGAATAGCTTTCAGCGCGCGACCACCTCGGGTACGGCTCAAAAAAACGAGTTCGTCGTAAACAGTCGGAACGATATACAAAAATAACGGTTCCGTAGAAGCAAACATTCTGTTTTGTTTGTTTATTTTTGAGCATTTGATAGTTTTCGCGATTTGAGTTAAAGTTTCTTTCAAAATGTAAGCTATGAGCTTTGGTTATTTTTTTTAGTTTGAAAGATGCGCTTTGAGTTAAGCGTTAGTTTCGCGAAATAATCATTCAATTAGTGTTTAGGCTTTTTTTGTGTGAGCGACCTGAAACGTCTAGGTCATTTGTTAAAAGCCTATTGTAACGCGCGTTTGTGTTAGTTAACCCTTTGTTAGAAATGTTTTCCAAGTTACCTTTTCGGGTCAGGCGCGTTGACTTTCCGTATTGCATAATTTGCATTGAGAAGCGTTGGTACGATACCACTTAACACGTGTCCTGTGCGGACAGAAGGAACCAGAACATTTGTGACTGGGTCGCTCGTGTGTGTTGAGGGTGGCAGTGTTCTGAGTTTTCTATTAAGCGTGCGTGGAATTAGTTAATAGCAGACGAGGTTTCTTTTAAAGGTTCTTGTGAGTGCGTAAATTACGCAAGTTTAATTTTGTTGTTCACTTAAGATATGTCCTGTGTGGACGAAAGGAAGAAACCTGCCTGAGCGTTATAAATCGTCTGCTTGAGACGCAAGAAGGCGTGGAGAATAGTGCCCCCAAAATTCGAGCGTTAATTATGCATCCTTAGGTTGGCGAGGCTGTTTATTGTCCTCCGTACGTGCGAAAAGTCGCCCATCGTGACAGATTATGAACAGGCTGTTCGTGAAGTGAGGCTGAATAAGGTGTTTTGAAGCACTAGTTAAGTATATAGCCTTTGATTTAGTTTTACGTGTAGCCTTCCTTCATTTGAATAACGAGGTATGGCATAGTATTATGGCCTGGAAGTCATCCTCGTAGCATCAAAACTCCGCTTGCCTATGATTAAAATGGTTGTTTCCATTGATTGTTCCGTTTCCTCCCGATTCTTTTGCGACGACAATAGCATTCTGGGCTTGTCGGAATTCGAGGAGATATGGAAAGCTGTTTGGAAAGGTGGTTGGAACGACTGTATCAAAAGTGGGGAAAAAAAAGAACACAGGGTTGATTTTGACATGGTAATAGCCTGGCGAGTCAAAATTGAAGAGCCTGCGCTTGCACGTGGTGCAGCGCTATGTTGTTTCGTTTGTTTGACGTACGTTCTCCAGGACCCAGGATCCAGAAATTCGTCACACGGGGCTCATCGCCAGTGGACTACAGGCTTCATCAGCGTTCTTCATTGCCAGTGAATTGAGTTCACCGGCCATTCCGAACTTCCGGGGCGAGGAGCAGCTGTTAGATACGGACCCTTTCCCGGAATCAATGAAGTTTCCCCACCACCTTAAAAAGGTCTTCGCATTCCAATTATGGTGGACCAAGGCGCGTCAACCACGCTACCGGACCCGTCAGACAGGTTGGCGACTCCTACCTCACGCACCGCACGTGCGAGCTATTGTCTCTCCTCCTGCTTGACTCTTCCCAAAAGTGGAACGGGAGGCTGGCACGGTTCCAGGAAGGGAGCCTTGGTCGAGTGAAAAGCGGTTTTTCAGCTCTGGAGGGCCGTTCCGAGAACATCCCGTCTCCTTCAGCCGAGCGCTTCCAGGCGCGGAGGCAAAGCCCGAGGTAAACCAGCCATCGGACAATGAAGCCCTCGGAGCGTCCCCATTGGCCGAATATGACGGCACTTGCACGGGCCAATACCAGGGGAGGAAAATGACGACACCTGAGCTGGCTCGACGATTGGCCAAAAATGACGGGACCCCGAGAGACCCCGAGAGACCGAAGGGGTTAAAAGAGCGACAAATCAAGGAGAAGAGAGAGCTCTTGCCACGGGCCGCAGCGTCCGAGATGCTACCGGCCGTCGATCCCTTTATGACTGTTCAGTATTTTGTATTTTAATCACTGTACATAATGTAAATAAATCCTTCCTGTTTCTCCCAAGTCCGCCTCAACGTCCCCCAACTCCCGCAACCGACGCCAACCAGATATAATAACTGGTGGCAGCGATAAGGATGAACCTTCGACCGAAGCAAGGATCCAATAGTGTTCTATTGTCTCGGGAGTGTGACAGACGCTACAATCAGGGTCCCGTTCTCGTCCAATCTTGTGAAGGTATTTGCGAGTGTACGCCACACCAAGCCGTAATCGATGGATAAGTGTTTCCTGGCCTCTCCGCATCCGAAGTGGAAGTCGGAATCGCAAACCGGCGTCAAGTCTATAGAGGCGCTCTTGCCGATATTCGGGGTTGTCCCATTGTCGCGCATAGACGTTTTCATGGAGTTGTGTAGCAAGGCGTTGATGTCGTAACGGCAAAAGGGAAGTTTTATAATCTTCCCGTCAGTGTGCGCCATTTTTGCTTCCGCGTCAACCTGCTCATTTCCGGCTATTCCACAGTGGCTGGGAATCCACTGCAGTGCAATGGTATGTCCGGATTGAGACGCCTCAGTAAGCAGAGCCATGATGTCGTAGATTAGAGGGCTATATGCGCTTCTGGGATTCATATAATTGCTTATGAGTTGCAGCGCCGGTTTCGAGTCGCAGAACACTGTCCAGTTAGCGAGGTTTTGTTGTACTATGCAGCGGACTGCTTCTCGAATACCGGTCAACTCAGCTGCTGTAGACGATGTTTTGTGTCCTATCTTGAACCGCTGCGTAATCCCCATTGCAGGTACCGTGTAAGCTGCCGCGGAAGAGGTCTGTGTAACAGAACCATCTGCAAAAACATGTTCGGTATATCCGTACTTGTAAGCAATGTAGGATAACGCGAAATGTTTGAGACCCGCAAGCGGCATTTTCGACTTTTTCGTTATTCCGGGGATTGAGATTTTCACCGTCGGCTTTGCCATCGTCCAGAGTGGAGCTTCCGGTATGCCATGTGGTGCGAAGTCCGACGGCAGTAGATCCCGTTGCGACAATACGGCTCCTGAGTAGGCGGCGTCAGGCCGTATACTTGTGACATTTGTCAGTGAATGATTCCTATGCCTTGTCAGCAGCCTTAAATGCACTCGCATTGGCTCATGTTGCAGATACACTCGAGCTGGGCATGCGCGTGCCTCTGCAATAGTGCCCCATGTGGAAGTACATCGTGGTAACCCTAGGCAAATTCTTAGTGCGCGAGCCTGAGTGCCTTCAAGTGTGCGGAGGGCAGATGAACTAATCCCAGAAAGTACAGGTGCGCTGTAGCGGAGGTATCCAACAAAAAGTGCCTGGTAGAGCTGCAGAAGAGATGATTGGGATGGCCCCCACGATTTTCCAGACACATGTCGAATTATTTGTGCAAAGCTGTCCAGCTTTTTTCTCAATGCAGAGATGTGTTTCGACCAAGATAAGTCACGGTCGATGGTGACTCCGAGAAACTTATAGTGGGTTACCGAAGGTATAATCTTGCCATCAATCATGACGGGGTAGCAGGCCATTGACTTCCGCGTAAATGCCATGGCGGCACTCTTAGTCGGTGAGAGATGGAGTCCACGACTATTTAGGTATTGCGACGTTATTGACACTGCACGCTGTAGCTTCGTTTGTACTTGTAAGCGCGTTAAGCTCGTGGTCCATATACAGATGTTATCTGCGTACACAGAGACCGAGACTGCGCCTATGAGTTCTTTGACGAGTCGAACGAGAACAACATTAAATAAGGTTGGGCTCAGTACACCTCCTTGAGGCACCCCACGGTAGACAGGATGGTTCCTTGTATGACCGTCTAGAGTTGTCATAAATATCGTTCTCTCGCGAAGATAGCTGGCTATCCACTGATGCATACGGCCACCAATGCCATATTCTTCAAGGGCATTCAAAATTGCATCATGTAGAACATTGTCAAATGCACCCTTGATATCCAGAAAGACAGCAGCCGTCAATCAACGGCGACGTTTTTGATGTTCAACAGTCGTTACTAGATCAATAACGCTGTCGATTGACGACCTACCCTTTCGGAAACCTGTCATCGCGTCTGGATATATATTACGCTTCTCCAAAAACCATTCTAGGCGCATCAAAACCATCCGTTCCATGGTTTTTCCTATACAACTGGCAAGCGCCACTGGTCTGTAGGAAAGCATATCATGGGGTGACTTGCCTGGCTTCAATAATGCCACGATCTTGCTTGTCTTCCAATGTGCAGGCACAGTTCCCGAGGCCCAAGAGAGATTATATAAAGCCAGAAGCTCTTCAGTCGCTCGAGGGCCCAGATGGCGTAGGGTAGAATAGGTAATGCCATCAGGCCCTGGCGCACTTGAGTGTATTGAAGAAGAGAGCGCAGCACGTAGCTCTTGTAGCGTGAATGGAAGGTCCAGACGATCGTCCACTGTTGGGGGAGCGCACCTGAACAGCGTAGATACCACTGTTGTAGAGCCGGAGAGATGTAAGCAGAAATCTTCCGCGATCTCCTTCTCACTGCGCATCTGATTGATAGCCAGAGCTCGGAAGGGACGTCGTTGCTGTGGAGTAGATGGCAAGGCTCGTACAACATGCCATATCGTTGACAATGGGTTTCTTGGGTCCAGGCTGCTGCAAAAGGACCTGCAACGCTGTCTGTCGAGCTTTTCTAAGCGTCTTTGAATTTTCTTTTGCACACGACGTGACGTCCTCAAGTCTGATATCAATTTAGTTCGCCTGTATTTCCTCTCGGCGCGACGACGGACTGCCCGGAGATGCTCATATACAACATCAACGGATGTTCTGGAATGTGATGTTGCGACGATGTCTGTTGTTGCGTGCATTGCTGCTGTAATTCGCTCTTCGATCTCTTGCGGAGAAGTTATACAGCCGCAGGACTCTTCCAGTTTGTTTTGAAAAGCATCCCAGTCAGTGCGTTGTGCATGAGGATTAGGGAGTCTCGTGAACCATCTCAATTGTACATAAGTAGGTAGGTGATCACTGCCGTACGTTTCAGCATCTGTGCACCAGGCAGCAGAAGACGAAAGGCATCGTGAAGCGATAGCTAAATCAAGACAGCTGCTGTACGTTGTGCCTCGCAATTATGTTGGTGAGCCGTCGTTTAGGATGTCAAGACCATTGCTGTTTGTGAAGTCAAGAAGCTGTCTTCCTCGAGTGTTTATGGCCCGGCTACCCCAAAGATGGTGGTGTGCGTTGAAGTCACCTACGATCACATGAGGTCCTTGGCTGGAGTCAAGAACAAGTTTCAGGTGTCCAGCGTCAAATCTTCCCCTGGGAGAAATATAGCCACCGATGACCGAGATTGTGCGGCGCTTTAGCTTCAGTGTTATAGAAACGTACTCGTTGCTGTTGTGCACCGGTATGTGGTTTAGCGAGTACGTGAGGTCACATCGCACGCATAGTAAGACTTTGCTAGGATTTCCACTTGTCTCAGACGCGAATTGTTCGTAACCAGACAGTCTAAATTTCGAAGTCATATTCGGCTCGCATATCACAATAACTGGAAATCGATACTTGAGCAGTCTCTGTTTAAAATCTCCGAGGCGACCTCGTAGACCTCGTGCGTTCCATTGAAATATTACGGAACGGCTGATCCTTTCCTGCAGTGACAGCATTGAAGTTGATGATGCCATGGTTCTTGCTATCTTTTATATAGCAGCAAGCACCGGTTCGAGTGCGTCGAGAATTTGCACCGCCGCATTGGCACACGATGGAAAAATGTATAAAAACATGCAAGCGTGTAATATACACCGCACGCGCATTCTAAAAGAAATCAGTAGCCAGGATGGAACAAATTTGAAAATCAGGCACAGATCTGCACAGAAAACAGCAGTATTTTACAGGGTGCATAAATATTTCAAAATATGCAAATGTCACGTAGCTGGACAGAACCATAGTAATGTTGTTGCCGTCCCTTGGAGATATTCGGTTATTTTTTACATTCCGCCTAATTAGATAATTAGTCGTATTTATTGATCAACTTCTCAATTATTGTAATTAGATTAAAAGTGTGAAAGAGAAAATTGTAGAGCAACATGAAAGACTCCCGATACAGCTTTGTATTGCTCAATACGCGCTACGTAGAAGTGTTTTTCCGAGCATGAAAGAAGCTCACAAATACACGCAAAGTGCCTCGAGCGGCCAGTCGCGCAGCAATATTGCTGTATTCGCGGTTTTCGTTCACGCTCGGAAAACACTTTTATGCATCACGTAATGAGCAACAGAAAGTTATATTGGGAGTTTTCCACGCTGCTGTACAATTCTCTTGTTCATACTTTTTATCCAATTATAGCATTAAAAGAGTTGATTAATCAATTATGAAAATAATTATATAATTAAGCGGAATAAAAAAATAATCTGTGTATCTCCAAGCGACGGCAGACAACATTACCTTGGTTCTATCCAGCTACGTGACATTTACATATTTTCCAATCTTGGTGATAGTAAACCACCCAGTATATATCTTTTACATGCAGCAAAATTTGCACTAACTACTGCTGCACACAGAAGGCTCTCTCTTCCGCAGCGGCTTTCGAGGTTTATTTGACCGTGTGAGGTTCTTTGGACAGTTTGGAAATAAGGTGGGAATGCTTTTATCGAGCGCTCCGCGTAATATTGCCACGTGTCTAGCCCGGCGATGACGATGGCATAATACACATCGGCACTTATGAAAAACATAGCAAGAAGAAGAAGAAGCAGTGACTAGCGCGCGCTATTTTAAAACCGTCCGTTCTTGTTACTGCCTCTGCCGACAAGTGCGTTTCGTTTGTCCCTCGAGCTTTCGACGTCGTGACAATATGCCATCGATATCGTATCCTCTGAAAAATGGCTGGTGCAGACATGGTCGGTAGGCGTTAAAGTTCGGTCTGCCCTCAGATTTGTACGGCGCGCCACTGCTCTAGACGACCGCTGTCGGACGGCGCTTTGAATAAAGGCACACGCTCCGCACAAGTCATGTATCCAGAATTGCAGTTCGGAACGAAGCACTTTCTAGCCATTTCAAACGCCCCTCAGAAGGCCGCTGCCACCTTCGTCGAGGGCCCGTGGCGACAATACCCAAGCACAAGCTCATGAAACGAACGCGAACAAAAATCGTGCCTTGAAAACAGCGCAACCGCCCATGCAAGCCGGAAGACGAAGCAGCGGCAGCACGCGCCTTGCCGCCGAGGCTGGGACCGCATACCGCAGCGCCCTCTACGACGGCGCCGAACCAGCTGCAACCAAGCCGAACATAATCTGGACGCAAGCGAGCGGCGCTTTCGCGCGCGTTGGGGGGAGAGTGTCAGCACCTCTCCTTATTCTTACACCGTGATTACAACGCAAAATATATTTAGAGAGGCAAGTCTTTCTCACTAAATGCAATCTCTTTCTTTTATATGTCTTCACCTCAGCTTCGTGGTATGACTTTTCGCAGAAGGCAGCTAACCTATAACCAGACTGATATAATGTCTGAGAGGAATAACAAAAAGAAGAAAATACACAAATATTTAAGGTCACGAACAATCAGTACTGAGAAGTCAGGACCGTCCGTGATCCAGAACGAGTAGGCAGTCTGTCGCAAGCTGGAACTTCGCGTGGACAGATTTCTTGGACGCTGGCCTTTTCCATTCACTACTGGTGACAGAATGAGCAACCCTAGAGCTGCAACGAAAAATAGGCCATGCACAAAGCAAGCGAATGAGCTGCCTCGAAGAGGTGACGAGAGCGGCGGACAACCAGATAAATGGCGAGTACCTCACACCGAAACGCCTTGTAACTTGTCGGCGGAGGTTACAGTTTTTTGGGTAAAATTGCGAGCGGCGGCAACGCACAAGCAATAAACTGATGAAGGAGACCCTTACAGATGCGTTGTATGCGTCAGTCATGATGGCAGTAGGTGGATCAGGCTTTAAGTGTCTGGGAAGTGTGGTGGGAGAACTGACCCTGGTGAGAGCTTGAGTGACCTCATCAATTCATCAAAAGGCTTGCTTATACTTAAAGGCAAGCAGGTCGTTTCAAGGAACCCAGAGTGGGGGCAGCCTGCAACAAAACATCATTATAAATTAACAAACCCGAAAACATGACGAAACTCGATCACGCTCGTGGGCTGTGGGAAAGCCGTCGATGGCGGAAATATTGCACGGTGGCAGTTTAATGCAATCAGGGGCGCTCTAACGTAAAATGATTCCAAACTGTTTTGATTCCAAACCCCTGACGTCAAATTTACGTAACCACCAACGCAAGCATCGGGCGGTGACCCGCCGCGTTGTCTGAACAACCCAATCAAACACTCTCCTCGTTTATAGGTCACCTTTGTTCGCTTTCAAAACCAATAACATTGTCTACACACAGCGGCTTTTCTTATATAATTGGCTGACAAGAGGCAAGGAGCACGCTCTAGTGGAGAGGGTTTCGATGGGGCCGAGCCTGCACAGTGAAAATAGATAACCGCATGAAGAGGGTGGTGCCGGCTTCTCCGATTGGTCCGCTTCGCCTTACTTAGCTTGCGGTGGCTGGTTGAAAATCGCGGCGGCGTGCAACGGAAGGATAAGAATGCCGCTAAAATGAATCCTCAACAAGGAAGACTTGGCATAGCGATGTTGTATGCATGCCGAAAGGGCTCGATAACGTTTTACTGCCACGCAAAAAGGTTTATCATGCGTAAATAAATACATGCTCGCCGGCAGGTGCGAGTAGCGAGGGCCTGAGCAATCGGCGGGCAGCCATCTTTGATTCCTTTCGGAACGGGGCCGTCTGTGGCTATTCAGAAAATTTTTCAGTTTTGTTCGGCATATTAATGTATTTTTTTCGCGTACACGTCACTTTGACGTGGTGAGCTTTTGCAGTTTTGTGACGTCGCGTGACAGATAGGCGAAGTGGGCGTAGCCAGAAAACATTGGAGCAATAGCAGAGAGCTAGTGGTGAAAATACATCGAATCAGGAATGATTATTTTTCTTTTGTGCGGTTTAATCATGCATAATCAGTGTGTACACGTTATATCAGATGGGGAACTATCGCGGTTTTCGTGACGTCGCGTGACAGACAGGCGAAGTTGGAGCGGCCCGAAAATGTTTTGACCAATCGAGGAGGCTGATTGCAGAAATTGGAATCAAAACAGTTTGGAATCATTTTACGTTATAGCGCCCCAGCATCGACTTTGGCGCCAAGCACGTTGACAATTTCAGCACCGAATTGCCGAACTGACTCTTGACGGCATTCATAACTCTTCGACTAGAACGGTAAGATAATAAAAACAGCAAGTGGCCCTGATTTTCTTGATTAGATGTTTCGTGACGAGGATGTCATAAATGCATGTAAAAACAAAAGACAGGCACTTTATAACAGGATGATGAAATACTGAATGGATTGGCAAGCATTCCGTTAGTCTGAGAGCATTCGGTGGCGATCTAAAAGATGTAATGGCATACTTTCGTCAGTGACAGGTTGTTAGAGAACGGTAGTCAGTAGTCTGCGAACGAGAATGATCTTAGTAAATTTCCTCGCGAAGTGCAATGCTGTGGTAAGTTGCTGATTATTCAGAACTATTTGGAGATAAGGTGCTCTGAAGTTATTCGAAATCTGGTAATCACTGATTGGGCGCCATACCCCTGTTTTCTTAGGCACCATGTCAAGGAGCTATGTACATAGCTCCTTTGAAATCTATTTGAAATGTATGCGAGGGGTCTTTAGATCTTGAAGAGCCAACCGACAGGACGGGAAATGGGCCGGACGGCCAGATTGTGCAGTATGGGAACTTATGTCATGGTGGACGGCATGAGTCCTATCCGGTAATCGCTTAGGCTTGGAAACACACAGAGCTGCCCAGCAACTGGCGGTTCCACCATGACAGCAGTGGGAACGACGAGAATATGGTGGACCAAGGGAACAAATCGCTGTGTAAAAGACGCAATTTGTAGGCGCTGGTTTACGTCGACAACTGAGCTGTATTTCTAAATAAATATTTGGGAACAACGCGCAAGCAATGGACAAGAACAAGACAAAACAATACGAACGCCAACTTTTGAAGGAAGTCTGCTCCGATTTGGGCACTTCGCATGGACTCAGTCAGAAAAGTCAAGCTGAACGCTCACTGAAGACAATGCATCAGCAGTATGGAATGTAAGGAGAACACTCGAATCCTGACGTCGTTGACGGCTTGCAAAAGATACATAAATGTCCAGTTTTATGGAAATTCACTTCCATGTTGTCTCTGTATGTCATTTTTTCTTGTGTCCGTGCTTTGCTGTGCTATGTTAGGTACCATTCCATGATGACCAACCAACAAACCCATACCAACACCCTCGTTCATTTTCTGTTCACACTGGAAAACTACTAAGTTCTGGTGTTTTACGTGCCAAAGACCACGAACTGATTGCGGCACACCGTAGTGGGGGACTCCGATTATTTTGACCACCTGGGGATTTTAACGTGCACCTAAATCTAATTGCACGAGTTTTCTTTGCGTTTCCCTTCCATAGAAATGCGGCCGCTGCGGCCGCAATTTAAGCCATGACCTCGATCTCGGCAGTACAATGCAATAGCCACTCAGTTACCGCGGAGGGTAGGTGGACACGAGTCGTGCTTACAGTGGCTCTGGCATCGACGTAAACATGTTGTCCAGTGACTCAGTCTGTTACGTTGAAAAGGTTACTTCTTGTTTGAGAAGGACCACAAGTAGCTGTTAGAGGTCAGCCGGCTCGTTTCCCTACTACGCACAGAGTTCTAGGCAGTGGTGAGCGTCACTCCCGAAGCAAACGCCTGACCATATAGCCAGACTGTATGGAAGCAAACGCCAGACCGTACAGCGAGGCCGTATGGAAGCAAACGCCAGACCCTATACCGAGACCGCATGGACGCAAATGCCAGACGGTACATATGACGTGGTACAGAGTGCTTTTGTGCGTAGGGATCTGCTTTAACTACGGCTGTGAGAACGGCGAAGCAGCGTGGTAGGGCAATTTACCGCAATGAATCATGCACTCAAGGTGGTTCTGCACGCAGTTGAGACGAAGTTGCGCTAGTGAAGCACTTAAAAGGGTACGCTTCGCTGCAGAAATAACACCTCTAGATAATGTGGTGATTAAATATGCGGAGAATATGGGGGCCACTGCACAGGTGACACCAAGGCAAAGTATGATGAAGATGTGTTCATTGTGTGCGTTCAAAATATTTACGGACAGCTCGTCTTTTTTCAACATCTAAGAGTTATACCAGGCACACAGTTGCTTTTTACCGGTCTCCTGGGGGAACTACGTGAGACCCTTTGTTTGTACTTTTTTGACGTCGGAATCATGCAGGGGGGAACGAGCGATAAATGCTTATTCTGAGTAGGTTAAATGTGGTGTTTGTTGAAAGTTGTCTATTAAAGCGTTCAAGGGTGTCACACTACTAATAATGGCAATGCTTGCAAGCATCCTGGAACAACTTTAGCAGCCATAACATCCCATTTGGTTATTATAGGGAAAATATTGTCGGTATTGTGTGTTGACAGCATTCCATATAATACCGGAACCTTGTTTTATTGCGATAGCAATTATATGGACACTCCAAGCGGATTTCTGCCATCGGCGCGGCGTCCCCGTGACGTTCCGTATGACGTCCCACGGCAATGAAATCGTCGCCGCGCACCGTATGTTGTACGTGTGAGTGAAATCGCGCAAGGGACGCGCGCTTGCACGGGGAGTGAACGCTCGGCGGAGAGCAAACGCGACTTCTTCCGTCACGCGAAAGGCCGTGGTGGGACGGGAGAGAGGGAGGGGGCGCGACGTTTAGCTGCGGCACCAAATTCGTATCTTGCAACCGGGCGCAAGGGCAACTGGCGACTCAATCACCCACGCGAATGGAGGAGAGCAGGAAGGTAGCGCGGCAGGGACGGAGTGCGGCTTTTGCTCTGCGAACCATTAACTGCGTACTTGTACTTTTCAGCGCGACGCGCGGTCGCACGCACCGTATCTTGAAGGCGATCTCTAACACGGCTCCTACCTTTGTATGCGCAGTGCTTTCGGCGCTCAGTTTCCGTTGAAGCGATAGACCGCATGAACCTTCGCTTGCTGCTGCTGGCGCTCGCTCGCGCGAGCTTTTTGACACCGGTTGTGTGCGGTCCTGGAATGTGATCTATTTGTTTCCAACTTTTAATATTTCAGTGTGAGAAGATTTAACACAAAAGGCATACGCTGCGGGTGTTTTGTTTCATGGCATTTGTTTATGGGCTGTCATTCTTAAAATTATGAGGAGCTGTATAAACTTGGACATGTAGCAGCACCAGCAACGCACGGAACTGTTGTTGACGGCGGCAGCGTTTTGTCCGCGTTCGCACTGAACGCGCCTGGCGTTGGTGACGTGTTTATGAAGAACGTGCCAACCTTTGCCGTACACCCTAAGGTGGTGTACTGTAGCGACCATAAGGTCATGGTCCCTGTGGTCACTAAATAAATGAAAACCACCGGATCACATACAGGGTGCCCCACGTAACTTTAGCCAAACTTTAAAAATATGCAAATGCCACCTAGCTCCACAGAACCAAGGTAATGCTGTTTGCGGTCGCTTAGAGATACTAAGATAATTTTTTCGCATTCCGCATAATTACATAATAAGTCTTAATTAGTTATTCAACTTCTCAAATATAAAAATTTGATTCAAAGTGTTGCGCGGCATCTTTGCGTGTATTCGCGGGCTCCTTTCACGCTCGGAAAAGCACTTTGATATCGCACGTATTGAGCAACAGAAAGCTGTATCGGGAGTTTTTCATGTTGCTCTACTGTTTTCTCATTGGCACTTTTCATCTAATTTTAATATTTGAGAAGTTGCTTAACTAATTAAGATTTATTATGTAATTATGTGGAATGCAAAAATATCTGAGTATCTCCAAGCGACGGCAAACAAACAGCATTACCTTGGTTCTGTCCAGCCACGTGGCATTTGCATATTTTTAAAGTTTGGCAAAAGTTACGTGGGACACCCTGTATATTTCTCATTCTTTAATAGTTCAAATAACCAATTACACCCTCAAATCCTAATAGTCATAATTGGAAATACATAATTCCCACCATGCATAGTACAGCTTCACTGGTCTTCCATCTCCACCCCAGTGGAAGGGCTGACAGTTTTTTGGTTATGTCCTGTCAAAATTCAGTGCTTGTTTAAATTATGGTTTGAGCATTGAATTTGAGCGCACCAGAGTGTATATTATTGAGTATTACCAGTGATGCGAAATTTAGCACGCAGCAGTCACATATATTGCCACCAAACTCAAAGGTCAAAATAATAAGCGCACCTCTATGCTAAATGTGTGTGCGAAGTTAAACGCGTGTGGATGATATATACCTTTTGGGTAAAAACTTAGAGCACTTTTTGAAAATGTCAAGGTGCTCTTTTCAGCTATGTATTGCAAGTTCTCAAGAGGTCAATACATGAAAAAATTACATTTGACATAAATAGGGAGGAATGGACATCATATGTGTAATGTGTCACGAAATATAACGTTTCGCGCATCATTAGGAGCGTTACAAATGAATATTTATCCACGAAGTTTTTTTGGCATTTCCACGCGTCATGCGAAGCTCGCCCTGTACCTAACTAGGCATATTGTTTACGTTTACTGGAAGTAACGGCCAGATAATGGGAGATGTGCAGGCGAAATTTAATTGAGGTGAGTAATTTGTGGCCTTTCGAATAAACTACACATGCAAGCACTCCGCCGAGGTTAGTGCATTATGACATCTTAGAGCCTAGGGCCAGTCGGTACATACTCGGAAGAGGAACAGCGCGGAAAGACGAAAGACAAAAAGGAGAACACACACCAGCGCTGACTAATGACGGAACGTGTGTTACCCGTCTTGTCTTTCTTCGTATCGCGCTGTTCCCCTGCCGTGTGTATTGGGCCCCGAGAACTTAGCCCAGTTTGCTGGCAGAACTACAACTGCAACGGGGAATAAATTTAGTGAGAAATTGCAAGCAGGCTATGGTAAATCTGTGTTCAAAGTTAAATTCACGTGAATAAAGACAGTCCTTGCAAAAAAGAATTGGAGGATGCTTAAGCTTTGCCTTAAGAGTGCAACGCGACAGCGTTATCGAGCCCCGTTCGGATCGCATTTTTCTTTATGAGTAGGCTTCACTGCAGCATAGCACGTGGGAAAGCCCGCTTACAAAGACCAAGCTTACGCCGATCCGTTTAAAGTCGGCTTCACTTTTAAACAGAAATGCATTGCTGGGAAAACGTTTTGCATGGGTGATATAAGCCGTCTTATATTAAAATGTGAAGGCCCTAAGACAGTTTTTTATTATTTTATTGTTTGCTATTGCCCCGACGCGCGAGCGTGTCCAAAACGCATTAGGCAGGCTAAGTCTCAATTTGACCTGCCGAGAATGCGGGCGCTATCTGGTCATGATTTTCTCAAGTAAGCTACCCGAGCGTGCCACTGTTGGTAAGGTAGAAATGCTGCAAAAGGGGATTGTGTTTGAGTTTACTCCTAACAGAATTATGTTTTCTGGTACATTAAAATTACAATCCAACGCCATCATGTCTGTAGGTAGTGGTTAAGTCGCACTTCACCATTTTTCTGACGGATTTCACTATGAGAAATTCAATTTTTGTTCACTAGCAACTTGCGCCGCTGCGCCACGCAGAGGGCTGCGCGGTCGGGGTGGTTCGGGATCATTTTCACCGCCACGAAAGTCGACACCTACGCTGACACCGACGCCGACGCCGGATTTTCTGCTACACGGGGCCCTTAACGCTATCGCGTTAAAATGTCTTAAGCAAGTGTTGGAAATAATTTCACAACCCTCCTTTCACTGCTGTTTATTTATGCGACATACAACATTCGTAGTAGTTTCCCCCGGCGTCTTTTGTGACCTAAAAAAAGGCTTTAGCTTTTATATTTGCTTAAATAGCCGAGCTGTTCATGGGTAAATTTGTGATGAATTTAAAAGTCTTTGAACAAATTAAGGCCTTATCAGTAAAAACAAATGCAAGCGTTCCAGAGCATTATGAGTGTGGTTGCGAACAACGCATATTTTTGTCTGTGGCGCTGAGAGAACTGTGAACGCAATCTAGATAAAATTTAGGAAAATAGGGAGAGGAGGGAGGACTATGGCCACTGCTATGGCGAAGTAAACTTTCTGTTGCTTATTTACTGCCTTTGTAATAATCTTTAGCAAGTGCTCAAAAGCATTGTACAGGCCGGACCAGTCATATACGGGCACAGTTTTATTTATCTGATTTAATTACAGGTTGCTCAAATTTTATTGCAACTGGTAGAAAAAAGGTTATTTGCTGCAATTTTGGCTGTGATTCTGCAAAGTTGCAGTTGTATTTTATCCGTTTATATAAGCGTTTCCCTTCCATAAAAAGTTTACTCTCAGTATGGTGGATGTCTGTCTATTTTATTCATCGCTCCTTTATCTGGGTCTCGTGATTTAGCCCAGGCAAGCTGTGAATACATGCCCACTTGATTACCTTTCAGCTATGCTTTGCATGAGAGACTTGCATGTTGAAGGCCTCTTTCTACAGGATAACTGCTGTAAAGAAAGGGTGTCTGAGACAAATTTTTCATGAACCAGATAATTGTCTTTACAGATGGAGAACTAGAGGACCAAAGCTTAGAGGACCAAGATGTACACCACCACCAGAAGAGGGGCCATGTAGGGCTTTGATACCTCGTTGGTATTTTGACGTCAACAATCGCACTTGCAAGCAATTCATGTATGGTGGTTGTCTAGGAAACAGAAATAATTTTGTGTCTGAAATTGATTGCAAGGACCGATGCATTAGTGAGTTTTATTTTCTTCTTCCTGCAGTATCTCCTCGAGTTCCTAAAAACGATTCCTAAATCCCATGCTTCTCATGCAATTATTGCACAATATTATGACTGCTATTATTGCTATACTGTGCCCAGTAATGTGCTATCCATTCACCGCAAAAGCCTCCATCCACATAAACAATAAAAACCTATGTGAATGCTAAAGATTGCTAGGAAACAATCCATGCAGATTCCACGCACTGTGAGAATCGGTGAAAGGATGCTTTGTGTCAGCTCTGCCGTCACCGACCCAACACCGGTGCGTCATCTCACCCCAGACGAGCGTTTTTTACGCAGTGTGCTATTGCCGCATGACGATGTAACTGATGATGTGTGTGGTATTGCTAATACCACGAAGACACATAATCATACAATTAGTAGCATTAAGTCTCATACAATATCTCAGAGGTGACTTACCCAATAACACAATCTTTAGAACAGTGGCTATGGTGTTGGGCTGCTGAGCACGAGGTCGCGCGATCGAATCCCGGCCACGGCGGCCGCATTTCGATGAGGGCGAAACGTCAAAACACCCTGTACTTGGATTTAGGGGCACGTTAAAGAACCCCAGGTGGTCCATATTTCCGGAGTCCCCACTACGGCGTGCCTCATAATCAGATCGTGGTTTTGGCACGTAAAACCACATAGGTGTCAATTATGCATTTAATTTTTTTTGTGCAGGTAATGTCTGCCTCTTCGAGTAGACCAGCTCATGAAATAGAATTGTGCTATCTGTCACAGGCAACCTTCCGGTTTTTTTTTTCAAGCTAATCCTGTATAATCTAGCCTGGGCTAGATTATATCTACTACGCTAAATCTACTACCCGCATATCCAATGCGGGTATGAGCCAGGGACAATAAAGACAAAAGGAAGGAATGAAAGAAAGAACGAAGGAAAGAAAGACAGAAATGAAGGAAGAAAGAGCAGGTGCGGGGAAAGCTGCGCCGGCGCCAGATCACGTGACGCCCACAGACCAATCAGGGTCGTTTAGTGTGTCGCGGGGAAGAAAATGGAAGGAAAGGGGGTTGCCATGGCGCGCGCTCTGCCGGGCTTCCCTCGCCTCAGATCAGTTTCGGCACCCAGATGGGAAGGCCCGTGTAGTGCGCTCCACCGATGAGCTGGCTGAATTTCAGCAACGGCACCGCGAACTCGCTCGAGAAAGTGCTGTTTGTCAACGTGCCGATTTTAGCGTGAGGGGTTCCGAAGGCGACGCGAAACCCCGAATTGCGGACCCAGAGTTGAGGCAGCACGATGTTGAGGCCAAACATCAGCGAAGAGCCGCCTACCCTGAGTTTAGGCCAAATGAAACGGAACGCCGATGACAGCGTCGTCTTACCACAAGGTTCGCTTACCCGATTTCTCGACAGGGCAAGGGCTCCGAATTTTTTTGAAAGTGTTCGCTGAAACACCCTGTATGTACTTAACCGCTCTCTAAAAAATCCACACATGCTAAGTTGAAATACACTATCATCAGCCCTTGCCAGCCGTCGGCATCAAGTTATTGAGCCATTGTTAGCATTGTTCACTGGAGGGACTACCTGCAGCCGAGCGGTTCGTGCATCCGCTGCCAACGGGCTTGAACTAAAGGCGCGGTCACACTAGGGTGACACGACCCTGATTTTTGCCAAATAAGTTGAATGTAGTACAGGTGTAGCCGCAGTAATATGAAATTAACCACTCTTCACATCTTACGATGCGCCCGCATGAAGTGCGAATCGGCGACATGGCACGAAAAGCGAGAGCCCGGTACCAAAATCAGAAGCGACAGCCGTTTGCGCGTAGGCCTTCATTGTACGACCGCGCGTTGCCGGGCGTGCTCACACAACACAATTGTAGCCGCCGCCAGCTATCGCAGTGCATTTCACGCGCGCAGCGTGCCTCTGCAGTGAAAAATAGACACTAAGGTCACTTCATCATTGTCACACACCCCGTTATCGAGGCGCCAACGCCGGACCAAATTCCAAAGCCGACTTATCAGCTTCCGAAAATAATCCCAGGAAAGCAAGGACAATTAGTAAGGGGCACTCTGGTGCGCCAGCGAACGCCGGTTCTTGTCCAAAGACCGAGTCAGAGCCTAGAGTTCTCAAAAACACAAGAAAATCTATTCTTCACACAAGGCAGTTACACACACACGTGCACACTCAGGCTAGACACATCACAATAGAATTAAGATTGATATTCACAAAACACAGGAAAATAACGACAAGCACAAAGAGTCACACACGTAAAGTACAAAATGAATAGGAATGCTAAGTGTCCAATCGTATTCATACGTGCTAGTCTTGAGCCGGACGATCTCGGCGTAGCTCGAGGCAAATCTCGAGGAAGGAACTTCTTCCGGAGATGCAGTGTCTCAATGAACTTGTCGACTAGCTTGCCGGGGAATCCTCTTTTTCCACAGACGGTCAGTCTTCCCGTCACATCTCTTCACCGGCGCGGTCTGAACCCCCTTCTGATTCCCGCACGCCGTTTTTATAGCTATCACAGGCGTTCTCGAACCTTCTTATTGGAGTCGTGCTCCCGTAGCACGAACAAAGCCTGGGAATGTTCTACGTTTTTCTCGCATTTTCAGCTGCGGCCGTCGGAGCGTCGTCGAGGAGGGTGGTGACTGATCCTGTTGGCGCGGTCGGGCTTCTCGCTCTCTCTCTCGACTCGCCGGGTGAGAAGGTGTCTCTACGCTCTCTCTCTCTCTCTCTCTGGTGGTTACTGTACATTTCGCGCAAGTGGTGGAGGCTTCTAGACGGTCGGTCGCGTCGGCTGTTTGAGGCGTATGCGCTCGCCCCCTCTGCTGAAGCTGCCCTGGGGCCGGCGTGCTTCTTTCGCTGGCTTACGTGACACGGTGCGCGCTTTGATTACGCACTCTTTTATGACAATCATCCTCATCAGCCTATATTTATGTCCCCTGCAGGACGAAGGCTCTCCCTGTGATCTCCAATAACGCCTGTCTTGCGCTTAGCTGATTCCAACTTGCGCCTGCAAATTTTCTAACTTCCACATCCCACCTAGTTTTCTGGCATCCTCGACTGCGCTTCCCTTCTCTTGGTTTACACTCTGCAACTCTAATGGTCCACCGGTTATCCATCCTGCGGTTTACATGGCCTGCCCAGGTCCATTTTTTTCCGCTAAATGTCAACTAGAATATTCGCTAACCCCGTTTGTTCTCTGATCCGCCCGTTTTCTTCCTGTCTCTTAACGTTAGGCCTCAATATTTTTCGTTCCATCGCTCTTTGTGCGGTCCTTAACTCGTTATCTAGCTTCTTTGGTAACCTCCAAGTTTCTGTCCCATATGTTGGCACCAGTAAAATGCAATGATTGTACACTTTACTTTTCAACGACAGTGGTAAGCTCCCAGTCAGGATTTGGCAATGCCTGCCGTTTGCACTCCAACCCAATTTTATTCCGTAAATTTCTTTCTAATGATCAGGGCCCCTGTGAGTAATTGACCTAGATAAGCGTACTCCTTTACAGATTCTCGAGGCTTATTGGCGATCCTGAAGTCTTGTTCCCTCGCCAGGCTATTGAACAATATGTTTTTCTTCTGAATCATCATCATCATCATCATCAGCCTATATTTATGTCCACTGCAGGACGAAGTCTTCTCCCTGTGATTTCAAATTACCCTGTCTTGCGCTAGTTCATTCGAACTTGCGATGGAACGCAAGTTGATCTTCAACTCCACTCCTACGCTTTCTCGGTTAAGGTCCTCAATCATTTTCTGTAATTTGTCCCCATTGTTGCTGAATAGGATATTGCCATCTACAAACCGATGGCTGCTGAGATATTCACCTTTGATCCTCACTATAAGCCTTCCCACTCTAAGAGCTTGAATACTTCCTCTAAGCATGTTGATGCATAGTCACTGGCACACCTCCTTGCCACTGCGCACGTTCTCTCCGCACACTTCCAGCGCCTATAAAAAGCCTCTTTACCAATAAGGTTTTTCACTGTTGCATGCTCGTGTCTACACGCTTCAGTGGCGACGAGGGTCGTCGCTCTGCGACCATGGCTGCGCACGGGGGACCACAATGTTTTAATGAGGAGGCGGACAACTGGGAGGCTTACAAGCTGCGTTTGGAAGCATACTTCGAGGTTCACGACAACACGGACGGGAAGAAGCGCAGGGCAATTTTGATCGCAGCTTTGAGCACAAGGACAGTGGATCCATTTGCTGCGCGCTGCGCGCCGGTGAAGATACAGGACCTGAAATATGACGATGCCGTCAAGTTCCTCGGTGAGCGATTTGCTCCGACATGTAACGAAATCGCAGAATCGTACAAGTTCTTTACAAGGATTCAGCTTGTACGAGAGTCTGCAAACGAATTCATAGTGGAGATACGAAAGATTGCAAGCAGGTGTAATTTCGGTGATGCCCTCGACAGGATGCTAAAGGACCGCATTGTCTGTGGGCTGCGCGACGCGAATGTGCGTCGGAAACTGTTGGCAAAAACGGAACTCACGCTGAGGGTGGCGGAAGAGGCAGCACGCGCTGCAGAGATCGCGGCTGCAAACGTAGACGAGATGGCGAGTGCCCAAGATACAGGCAACGTGCGCGCTATGCTTATGATGAAGAGCAAATGCCAGGCAAGCAGATTTCCGTCACTGCGAGAGACTGCGAATAGGCGAGACAGGCGGCACGAAGGGGCGTGCACATGCTGCGGCACAAGCGGTCATACAGCAGGAAAATGCAAGTTCCGTCATGCTATATGTTTTAATTGTAAGTGGTAAGGACACCTAGCTCGGTTGTGCCAGCAGAGCCAGTATTAGCAGCACAGAGTAGCCCACTGTGAAGGACAATGGTCGGACAATGACGAGTATGAACAATTCCTGCTCAACTTGCAAGCGGCGTCTGTGAACATGGTTCCACTACTTTTTTGTACCATGGAATGGAATGGCGTGGGTCTCCGAATGCAAGTGAACACAGGTTCTCCTGTAACGATCATCACATGGCCCACCTACACCAAGTACCGTCACCTCTGGCCTCTGCTCCAGAAGACTATACTTAAAACTGACCTGTTTCCTCGGTCAACATCCCGTGAGGGTCAACTGAACGTCTCAGTAACATACGGCGGGACCACTCTGGAAGCTACCTTGGTAGTACTGGGATTCTCTGGGCCTGATTTGCACGGATGGGACGTCATCAAGGCCTCCGAACAGCATGGAAAGCAGGTGCCCGCCGTCGGAATCAAGACCGCCCCCGGTAAGCCGTCCTCTTCTAAGGACGCGTTATTAGTGCGCCAATTATTAGGCGAGTTTCAAGATTTATTCTATGAGGAGCTAGGTGTAATTAAAGGGCCGCCAGTTGAGTTGCGCTTGTGCGAAGGTGCCGTACCTCGTTTTCTTAAGGCGCTGTGCCGTGCCTTATGCAATGAGAGAAGCCGTGAGCCGAGAAATAGAATGTCTCGTTGAGGCTGGAATTTTGACACCAGTTCCTTGCTCTGACTGGGCAACGCCCCTTGTGCCGGTAGTAAAAGAAATGGGTCAATAAGACTTTGCGGTGACTTTAAGGTCACAGCCAACGCTGCGTACCACACGGAAAAATACCCGCTGCCCAAAACCCAAGACATCTTCGCTAACTTAAGCGGAGGTGAAGTGTTCTCCACACTCGATCTAAAGGACGCTTACAGTCAGCTGCCGCTAGATGATAAAACAAGGAGGTGAGGTGAAGTGTTCTCCACACTCGATCTAAAGGACGCTTACAGTCAGCTGCCGCTAGATGATAAAACAAGGAGGCTTCTATAAATAAATTTCGGGAATACCTACTGGGTAACACTTTCATGCTAATTACAGACCACAAGTCACTGCTGCGACTTTTCAGCCCAAAGAAGCAAGTACCTGTGCTGGCAGCTGCGCTAATTCAACGTTGGTCTTTACTGCTCAGCGGGTACACCTGCAAGATCGAGTACAAGGCAGAAAAGACTCTTCAGGTAGCAGATGCCCTGAGCCGCCTTCCGGCACGCCGCGCGCACGATGCCAGTACCGTGGAGTCCATCAACGACGACGCCCGTCAGTACGTACTTTTCGCTGACCAACTTGACACCACGCTGATGTCATCAAGTGATTTGGCCCGGATGACAAAAGCAGACAGCATCCTGAAACAAGTAGCTGGCTATATTCGCGATGGCTGGCCTAGGAAATTACCGGGCATAAATGCAGTCCTGCGTCCATTCTTTAAAAATAATAAATGTCACAGTTTCGCCCTAAGGGCGAAGAAATGAATGCGATAGCAACACAGCAATGTCATACGAAGTAAGGTGAGCGGCTTTGGTAGCAACAACACGCAGAACTGTTGTCGACGCCATCGGCGTTTTGCCCGCGTTCGCTCAAAATGCGTGCGGCGTTGGTGACTGTTGCCGGAGCCTCTGATATAAATAGGCACTGCGTGCCGCAGCTAAACGTCGCCTCCCTTCCCTCCCCCTCCCCCACGGCCTCTCGCTCGTTGGAAGAAGGCGCGTTTGCTCTACATACATGGTGATTGTGAAGGAGAACAGAGACGCCTACTTCTGCAGCCCTTAAGCGAGCACGGCGCAGAACGCGTGTTTGTTCTCCGCCGTGCGTTCACTCCCCGTGAAAGACGCGCCCCTCGCGCCCTTTCACTCGCACATACAGCGTTCGGCGCGCGGCGACGATTTCTTCTCCAAATGACGTCATACGGAACCTCACGGCGACGGCGACGGCGACGGCAGAAATCTGCTTTTGAGTGTCCATATAATTGCTATCGCAATAAAAAACACGAACTTGTATGCAGAAATGACATTGTCCACTGGGGCCATCGAGCAATAATTCCGGTCGCCGCGCGGAATGCCGTATTACGCATGCTGCACGAGACGCATCAAGGAATGACGCCGATGAAGAAGCTGGCACGGTCAATCTGTTGGTATCTGGGGCTGGACAGGGACATCGAATGGGTACAGTGTAGCAGCATGTCACCTGCCAAGGAGCCTGTGCCGGGGCCGGAAACTGGAGAACAATAATCAAGGGTGCACGTAGACTATGCCGGTCAGATTGTTGCACATCGCTGTTGACTCGCATACGAAATGGATAGAGGTGAGCCCCATGAAGATAGCCAGCACTGCACGTACTATCGAAGCATTACAATCAATGTTTAGTAAGTAGGTTTGGCCTGCCCCGAACCGTGGTTTCGGACAATGGACCAGAGTTCAGTAGTGCGCAATTTCAGTCGTTCATGAAAGAGAACGGGATTTGCCACCTTCGCACCGCGCCTTATCATCCTCATTCAAACGGGTTAGCAGAGAAGGCAGTGCGAAAGATTAAGCTGGGACTGCACAAAAATGCTAGTGGCACACTGCAAGGTCGATTGGACTGAATTCTTCTTCAATTTCGCCGCACCCCTCTGCCCAGTCCAAAAACACCAGCCTTCACGCTGCTTGGTTTCGAGCCTAGATGCAAGTTGGATAACATCGTGTCATGCCGCGCTTAATCGCACGCAGATACCGAGCACCCCGGAACAATCCGCTAAGTGGGAGACTCTGGTACAGGAACTACGGGACTGGAGCCAGACGGAAGGCCGGCGTTGTGCAGGCTCCCGAAGGCCACCGCATGGCAACCATCAAATCTGGAGATGGCGAGCTTCATCGTTGACACTACGACCAGTTAATAGCCAGGAAAGCTAACAACTCGGGTTTCGCCGCCTGTGAAACAGAAATCAAGCAAAAGCCCAGCGTTGACGCACAGCACACTGAACCTGGGGAACACGGTGCACCAGTGATCGAAAGCGAACAACATGAGAGCCCAGGTGCGCCAGACGCGTATAGCAGACCAGATACGGAGTACAATCAAGTTACAAGTGACGTCAGTGGCGCAAATTGTGATGCCAACAAAGATTCCGATCCTGGCGAGAACATGTTACGCAGGTCCACCAGAAACCGCCGCCCGCCAGATTGTTACCAGCCTTGAGGGGGAAGACGGCTGACGCATCGTCACTGGCACACCTCCTTCTCACTGCACAAGGCAGGCTGATGCATCGTCACTGGCACACCTCCTTCCCACTGCCCACGGCAGGCTGATGCATCGTCACCGGCACACCACCTAGCCACTGCGCACGTTCTCTGCGCACTATTTCAGTGCCTATAGAAAGCCTGTTTACCAATAAACGTTGTTCATTGTTGTACGCTGGTGTCTGCACACTTCATAAGCCTTCCCAGTCTAAGAGCGTGAATACTTCCTCTAAGGATGCAGTGAATAGCATTGGAGAGATTATGTCTCCTTGCCTGACCTCTTTCTTGACAGGTAACTTTCTATTGTTTCTGTGGAGAACCAAGGTTGCTGGGCAATCCGTGTAGATATTTGCCAAGATATTCACGTATGGCTCCTGTACTCCTTGATTAAGCAATGCCTCTATGACTGCTGGTATCTCTACTGAATCAAATGCTTTTTTATAATCTATGAAAGGCCACTTACCTGCCTTTGAATCCCGTGCATATCTATGCCTATTCTGAGGGTGAAATCATAGATGCGGCAGGCCATTTGCAGTCGGAGACGACGCGGTGTGCCGACACCATAGCAGCGCCACAGGCTCAACCAGTTCTGCTTTAAGACGCCGTAGAGATCTTCAGGTTTTTGAGATGTCAAGCGGCGGCAGCCATCTGTAAGGTATGGCTAATGAACAGCGTTCTTCCCGTAAACAAGCACCATCTGAAACGCGGTGTAACGCTTGTAACTTCATATCTGCACAAGGCACGCATCCCTGTGGCGTTGCTCCTCAGCGGACAAACATTAAATCACGGTGGCTCATCGGGCTCCATTACTCCAATATTGGGCAATTTGGCCTCAGAATGTGACTTTTCGTAACATAGATTTGGAATTGTGTGTGTAGCACATAATATTGTCACGTATCAGTGACGTTGAAGATAACAGTGCTAAAACTGTGAGTGACGAAGCTGATTTTTTATTGGGCGATCCTGTGCTAAGCAAAGAAACTAACTCACTTTACAACAACAGCGGCGAGCACAATCGTCGATCGTCGAAAAACTGATCAGCGGCGAAACGCGTCGGCTTTTATACATGAGTCATCGAAGGTTCCAGAGTAATGCCTGGTGCCCGCGTGTCTTCCAAAAAGTACTACACAATTCGCGTCGCGCATACAATTAGTATCGGCAGATAATAGGGCGATTTTTATTTCACACTGCACCGAGATGACAATAAAAGACTGAATATGGTGGCACCTTCGAGGCGACAGCTGGCTGCTTTGTATCTACCAAGTCGTCGTCCGGGACTGTTTCGCTCAGGTACCCACCGGTAAAGGTACCAATAGGTACCTATATTTGCTTTTGATTTGAATAATTATGCTTTGACAACAATTTATTGACAACTGCGCGCTGTTTCTGGTATGCGTTCTCGCCTTCCTGGCCTATTAGTTAGAAGCGCCGACATACCATAATTACACATCAACGGCTACACTAACACCTTCGGTTGTTTATAAACGTATTGCTATCGCTCAGGTGCGCGAGGCACTTGCTTTGCACTCCACAAAAAGAAAAAGCCACAGATACCTCAGAAGCCCGAGTCATCGACTGCGATATACAGCAGCTCTTTCCTTGATGTGACTTGCGAAGCCATTACACCGATGAGTCACTCGAATTGGTGCAACTGATACAACATATACCCATGCGAGTGGTAGCATCAAAATGCCGGAATACCGGTGGCGAAGTGAGCAGACGGCGTAATTGTTTACACGCTTGATCGCATACTCGCGACCCGGGAGAGAGACCAATCACGCCTCCAGGGAGCTGGCCGTGAGGTAGGATGCCGTGTTTTTGAGCTTGACGGAGCATATCTCACTGGTTACAGACACTCACGCGTTCGAATCCGGCCTCAAAACTCATCCAATGCTCATCTACTCTGTAACAACCTTCGGACCTTGACAGTATTCCCATAAATAACTAAATACTACTGTAACCATCCATATACGATACACCATTGCTTACATGTCTTTTCGTTTTGTATTTGCAGAGCAAATCAGGAAAAACAGAACGAGGACATCTCGCTCACCAAGGCTATGAGAACAAATTTCAGACAGGACAAAACACAATTCTGAAATTCCTGAAGCGAATAAATTTCATTAAACAGGAGGCCGTTTACAGGGTACTAACACGAGATGCTGGTTTCCCAATGTATACGACTGGATAACCTTGTTGAAAGGTTGTTTACGAAGACAACCAGCAGTCTAATTACTCAGCAGTGACGATCATACTACAATATGGCTATCCGGCAACCGTCTCTTTAAGCATAAACTCAGATTCTGTTACCCAGTCCAACATAAAAACCATCCGCCGTGTAGCATAACTAGTAACTAACCATTAACTGTAAAATACTCCTAATAACGACATCATAAGTTAGAAGTCACCGAAACATTCCCAAGCATGAATGCGGGGCTTCATGTAAAAGGAAACTACGTCTTCATAGTTAAAAATCCCTGATGTAATTTTGGCATACCAAAGATATTCGCATGCAGTAGTGAAACATTTGATTGATTATTTTTTCGTCTGAGAAATACTTGTGACCTGCTTATAAATTATAAAGAAATCGATTAGCAGTACCGACTCCGCGAACTCTATCTGTAGCGATGCAAAATATCCCATGTGTGCACTTCAGACTTTGTGCACTTGCGACACATCAACGATGGAGCACCACCGCAGCAATGGTAGTTGCGACACGACAATGACGTGATGATACAATGGTGCAGAAATCTCACTACGGTTCTCTTCGATGCTGTCACTGAAATTGATGTTACGGTTTCTAGCAAACTTATATCATTCAGGGAGTTTAAAAAAATCCCACCTGACTCATTGTAATGCGCGCGTGCCTGCGTGGTGTAAAAGATCCTGACAGACTTGAGGCAGACCGATTAGGAAAAGGCAATGTGCAAAGAGAGGAAAGTAAGGGCGTGCTACCAAACATAACACACACTGATCATTCGTTATTTGCTGAGAAAGTGGATGCAGTTAATTTCGCTGCTACTATTTGTTGTGCCTTTTCGTATGGCCTTCCGGATTGCATGTCTCCATTCATAGTTCTACTGTAGCCAACTGTTCTAGCGCTACACAAACTCCTTCGAAAGTATCAGCCGCTGTAATACCTAAACTAACTGCTGGTTCTTCGCATTCTGTCGTAACTCCCTCTTAAGCACTTTACAATAGCTCGCTCCTTAATACTTATAACCTTATTTAGTATTATTTCACGTTTTCGACCCTTTACTGGAGCTGCTAAGACAGGTACATATATAGACTATCGTGTACAAAGTGTTTAGGAAGGCAGGAAATAGGAATAACAAGCGGGAATTCTTAAAGAACTGGTGCAAGAATTCCTGCTGTCTCCATCGTTGTCCACGGTTTACGTTAAGTGCGTACAAATATTACTGGAAAACAGTGAAACATATTCTGATTTATTTTAAATTTTTATTGGACAAAGGGTGCAACAGAGTGTCGCTGGTCTGATAGATGCGGACAACATAGTGCTACTAGCGGAAAATGCCAGGGATTTAGAGACACTTGCGGACATATGTCGCACAGAGGTGACATCTAGGCAATAATTCTCACGCGGAGAAATAAGGAAATACGATCTATAATCAGAGACAAAAAGTGACGTATCCTTTCACCAGCAAGTCATACCCATAGTCAAATAGTACTGTATAAGTACCCGGATGAATACGTAAACGAAGAAAAGACTAACTGAAATATCTAGCAAGTTAATTTGAGGATTAAGGACGAGCGAAAATCAGTAATTAAAGAAACATAAAGCACTTTGCAGCTGCAATGAAAGTGAGGTGGGGCGAAGAATTTTTAACCAAGTAATGGCACCAGTGCTAACATTTCCAAAAACCAATCTGTGTTACAGGTCAGATATCTCGGCCCAATTGGAAGTTTATCTAAGGTAGGTAGGCGGCTCGGCATTGGAGGCTCACAGTAAAACTCAAGATGAGGCAGTGCTTATTGGGCCTCTTTCAAAGTCAGGGAAGTGAAGAGCAAAATTACTTTTTAAGAAACACTCAAGAACATAACAATTACGGCAGAACTCATATCGCGGTGAGTGTCGACAGTCATGCGAATGATAATCGAGCAATGTAGCACCAGATCATATTCTTGAAGTCACGTCTATTTACCAAGTGTAGTGGTAATGCTGACACTTTCGTTGCTGCGGCTAAATGTCACATACTCCGACACTATTCCACTTTACTATGGCAGGCACCTGCCAAGGTCGCCCATCAGCAAGGAGGCATGAGGACGACCGTATGACGCTGACGCAGTGACGACGGAATGACGAAGAAGGAGTAATATTGACCAAACGAGAAAGGCGCCTAACAACGATAGCATGACGACAAGGAGATGTTGATTCCTAAATTATGACGATGACATACCCACAACAACGTCACGACGACGACGACGACATCAGGGCAATGAGATGACGATGGTAAGACAACAATGGCGTGACAATGACGGCATGAAGAAGACCGGTTGAAGACGGTGAAATGACGACGATGGCCCGACAAAGAGGGCATGAGATCGAGGCTACGACAACGCGTGCATGATAGCGTCTGCTTGACGATCAAGCAATGACGACGTTTTACCGGAAATTACGGCATAATAACGACTGAATGACGACAGCATCATTACGACAGAATGTCGAACATAGAATGAGGCCCATTGATCGACTAAGGTAGTACGACGACGAAAGCATGACGACGATGCGATGACAGAACTGCAGGGATCGCCATGGTGTAAGGACAGTGTGGCGACAATGGCATGACGGCAACAGTGTGACGACGGCATGACGGGGATCGGGTGTTGAATTTAAAACGATGACAATGCAACGACCGCGATAGCATCCTGACGATAGTATGACAACGGGTGCATGACGACGATGCAGCGACGACGATGGTATGACAATGGGATGACGATGAGTGTATGATGAAAATTGCACGAGGACGACTCTATGATGAAGCCTGTATGAAGAAGCCGTGACAAAAATCGGATGACGAAGCTGGAGTGGCAATAATTGCAGGGCCACTACGGCATTACGATGAGGCTCAGACAATGAAGGCATCACAGGCACTGTCACGGCTATCATCATCATCATCAGCCCATATTTATGTCCACTGCAGGACAAAGGCCTCTCCCTGCGATCTCCAATTACCCTTGTCTTGCGCTAGCTGATTCCAACTTGGGCCTTCAAATTTCCTAATTTCATCACCCAACTTAGTTTTCTGCCATCCTCTACTGCGCTTCCCTTCTCTTGGCACCCATTCTGCAACTCTGATGGTCCACCGGTTATATACCCTACGCATTACATGGTCAGCCCAGCTCGATTTCTTTCTCTTAATGTCAGCTAGAATATCGCCTATCCCCGTTTGCTCTCTGACCCACACCACTCTCTTCCTGTCTCTTAAAGTTAGGCCCAACATTTTGCGTTCCATCGCTCTTTGTGTGGTCTTTAATTTGTTCTCGAGCTTCTTTGTAAAACTCCAAGTTTCTACCGCATGTGTTAGAACCGGTAGAATGCAATGATTGTACACTTCTCTTTTCAACGACAGTGGTAAGCTCCCAGTTAGCATTTGGCAATGCCTGCCGTACAAACCCCAGCCCAATTTTATTCTTCTCTAAGTTTCTTTGTCATGATCAGGGTCCCCTGTGAGTTATTGACCTAGATAAACGTACTGCTTTACATACTCTTGAGCTGAGTGGTGATCCTGATTTCTTCTTCCCCTTGCCAGGCCAATGAACCTTATATATTTCTCTGCATAATAATATTCAAGCCCACTCCTACACTTCATCGGTTAAGGTCCTCAATCATTTGTTGTAATTCGTCCGCATTGTCGCTGAATAGGACAATGTCATCTGCAAACCGAAGGTTGCTGAGATATTTGCCGTTGATCCTGACTCCGAAGCCTTCTCAGTCTAAAAGCTTGAATACTTCGAAACATGCAGTGAATAGCAATATGAGACATTGTGTGTCCTTGCCTGGCCCCTTTCATGATAGGTACCCTTCTACTTTTCTTGTGGAGAACCAATGTAGCTGTGTAATCGTTGTCGCTATTTGCTATGATATTGACGTATGCCTCCTGAACTCTATGATTACGCAATGACTTATGAGTGCTGGTATCTCTACTGAATCAAATGCCTTTTCATAATCAATAAAAGCCGTATAAATCGGTTTATTGTACTCCGTAGATTTCTCGATTACCTGATCTATGACATGGATGTGATCATTGTAGAATATCCTTTGCCGAAGCCAGCCTGTTCTCTTGAATGGCTGAAGTGAAGTGTTGCCCTGATTCTATTCGAAATTATCGTTTTTAATATTTTATGCAGTACTTAAAGCAAGCTAATCAGCCTATAATTTTCAATTCTCTAACGTTTCCCTTCTTATGGATTATTGTAACGTTGGCATTTTTCCAGTTCTCTGGTACACTTGAAGTCATGAGGCATTGCGTGTAAAGGGCCGTAGTCTTATCAAGCATGATTCTCCTCCATATTTTTATCTGTCTTGTCTTGCAAGGCCCTTCTAACTTCATCGCTAGTTACTGAAGGAGTCTCTGTATCCCGTTCTTCACTAGTTTGAATGAAAGTAGCTTGGCTGTACTAGGCACCGTACAGGTCAATATCGAATTCTTACGCTGCTTTTAATATGTCATCGAAATTACAGATCATGTTACCCTGGTTATCTTTCAGTGCATATATCTTGTCTTGCCCTTTGTAACGTTTTCTTCTCACTGATTCAATTCTGCGTCGATATTTTACAGCTTCCTCAAGCTTTCCCCCGTTATAATTCTCAAATACCCCTTACTTTATTCTTGTTGATGAGTTTTGACAGTTAAGCAAATTCCATCTAATCTCTTGCGTTTGAAACTTTCAGGCTTTGTTGTTATTGATTTTCTACATCCTTTGTTACTTGGGAGAGCTTACCTACTGATTGCCTTGGTGCCCTATCTCCCAATTCAATTGCTGCTTCTGAGATCAGCCTAGTTGCGGGTACATTCATTACCTCTATGTTGTCTTCATCTTTTTGTTCTAAAGCTGCATATTTGTTTGCGATCGCCAGCCTGAATTGGTCTGCTTTTACCCTTACTGCGTTTAGGTTGGCCTGTTTCTTCTTGATTAATTTTACTCTTTCTATCTTCAAATTGAGAGAAATCCTAGACCTCACTAACTTATGGTCACTGCACCTTACCCTACCTAACAATTCTACATCCTGCACTATGCTGGGATCGGCAGAGAGTATGAAATCTATTCCATTCCTTGTTTCTCCATTATGGCTTTTCCAATACTAGTGGCATGTATCTTGTTTAATTATGCTCGAATCGCAATTTTATATTATCTATTGTTCTTCTTTTCCAACGCCAATAGTGTCAACTTTAGTATTTAACAAATTGAAGATTAGTTTTTATCAAATTCATACTCTTGTATTTCTAACTTGGTTCCACCTCTCAAACAATAAAACAGGGTCCTACAAAAATTGACCCGCTGGGGTTGCTTAGTGGGTATGGTGCTGGGCTGCTAAGCACGATGTCGGGGGATCGAATGCAGCCCACGGCGACCGCATTTCGACGGGGGCGAAATGCGAAAAACTCCCGTGTACTTAGATTTAGGTGCACGTTAAAGAACCCCAGGTCGTCCACATTATTCCGGAATCTCCCACTACGGCGTGCCTCATAATCAGATCGTGGTTTGGGCATGTAAACCCCATCATTTTTTTTACAAAAGTAAATACAGTCGAACCCGGATATATCGAATCGGAAGGGGATCACAAAAAGTTCGATATATAGGTAATTTGATATTGTAATGAGAGAACAGACAGACAGCCGTCGGCCAGAATGCCTGTTTTACTTCTGCCTCTTCTCTCTGTCCGCGCTCGCAGTATGAGCGCGCGAGCCTAGGTGCGTCTTTCTACTTATTTATAATGTATAAAATAAACATTATATAGAAAAATTCTCAAGGGCATTTTACTTGTGTTCGCTTAGAGAATATTTCGCTATATGTGGGTTCAATATATCCCGTACGACTGTAACTGTGTCTCAACCTTTTTAAAGTGCCCAGGCAAATCTATTGATTAATCAATTATTCGACGAAAAACCCTGCATCGAAAGCGAATAATCGAATAAAGGTTAAGACGAATGATTAATCGTTACTGGAACAAAACAGTTATTGGACAATCCCTCTTCTGCACTCGGTATCCAGGCGTCTTGACATTATTTTCTCTCAACTATTTGCTGTCCTTCGACAGCACAATAGATAAAGCGAAGTGAGTTGACCATATCGGAAGCAAATGTTGTTTACTTGACTTGCCCAACCGTGGTATAACAAGCACAAGGCGCAATGTAGCTCGGCAAAACGTACTAATAAACACTGCAACACCAATTTTATCTAGTACCATTCAATAAAAGTTAGCAGCAATACGAAAGCCTTAGGACGGAAATGTTTATTGAAAAAATCTCCAGCGCATGACTAATACTGGTGTAGCCAGCTGCAAGCCGAAATCATCTTTGAGCTCGCCGGACAGCAAACACGCCGTCCTAGCCGCAATGCTCGTTTACCTCATACGAATCATTTTGTACATTAAGGCTCTGCCTTAACGCACTGTAGCTATATTTATTTATTGGCGTCATAAATGTTCGCGCGTGGACCGACGTCCAGCTTGTACCACCGTCGCGGGTGCTTCAGTGCCTTACGGATCCAAGACCGGTAACCTGATACTTCGGTGTATATTGCTGGATAAGGTATCTCCCCTTCTGACGGACATCTGACACCCATGGATACCAATCCCACTTGTACAGATTTTCCATTGATGTCGGGAAGTGTCAATGGGCCGCCGGAATCTCCCTAGAGTGAAGCACGAGACAAAATTCATACGAATAACTTAGTAAGTTGGGCAATCTCGATTCTGGGCTGTTAATTATGTACAAATATAATGACTGAAAAATAAGGGTTACTGACACCTGCATGGTTATTTGAAGAACTGCGCGTTGCAAAATATAAACTTAATTTCCACGTGTATATATATATATATATATATATATATATATATATACTCTTGAGGAAAGCCAGGCCCCGGCCAAGACGTCCAACTTAAGTGTTTTTCGCTGGCATTAACACAAAAGACGGAGTTCCGCCCAAAAGGCGAAGCATCGATTGCGATAGCAAATTAGTGGACAGCAATACGAAGTAAGGATAGTAGTTTTATCGGCCGTATTAACTTGTAAACATAGGTGTATCGTATCGCACGCATGTACACCAGCAGTGCGCGCAAGCTGTCATCATGCCGCTGTCGGATGTACGGTAGCGAACTCCCCTTCTAAAGGCGCGTGTACACTAGCGGCCTTCAAATCGCGCTAGACTGAACGTCCATCCCATGTTGTTGAAGTGAGTCCTCTGAGCTGTATGAATAGAAAGGGCTGCTTAAGGGTACGGCCACGCTAGCGGCAAAAACGCGCGCGTCATGCCGCGAGCGGCAAGTTGCCGCGCGTCAGCGCCTTGCCGCGAAGGCCACCGTGGCAATCGCGTCTCGCCGTGCGGCCGCGCGATAAGATCTCGCGCGCTCTTGGAACGCGGAATCACCGTGAGCGAAAGGGCACGATCGGACAGAGTCCACAAATCCCTCCATGGAACCGCGAGCGACGATTATCGTCGACTGATAACCCGGCGAAGAGCGGCGGCGGTCTGGTCGTTATGGCTCCGTGATGTCACCCTCGTCGTTCTTGATTGGTCATTCATCTCGCGGCAAGCGGCACTGCTCGTAGATTCTGGCACGTACACACCAGCGACAAAACGCGCGCGGCGCGCCGCAGGCAGCAAAACGCAGCTGAAGCAGAGCGGCCACACTAACCGGCGGCGCGCCACTGCGGCAGTCACGTGACAGCATGGACTCCTCCCCCCTTCTCGATCTATCCGTCAGGAGCTGACGCTTGCAGACGATAGTGCGAAACAAATTTCCGGCTGAAGGCCGTTACACATGCTGCGACTGGAGTGAAAAAAAATTGGTGCGGTCGCACGCGTCGCAATGCGATTTTTTGAGGGCTCATTCACATGACTGCGATTTCAACAATGCGACTGGTGCGACGCCCAGGGTTGCTTGCAGCCAGTTTTTGTCGCACACGATGCATAATCCCTTTATTGTAATGAAAAGGACGTGCGCGTTATAATTGACCTCTCTTTATTAGGACCAAATAATACGTACGTTCTGTAATTTAAAACGTTTCCAAATTTAATTTCTTTTGGAGTGCGCAACAGCGCTTTATGAAGTTCAATACGAGGAGAAATCGCGGATGTAAACAGCTGTTCACAGCTGGTCCTTCAGCGCTGTGTGCTTTCTCGCGTGTGTTTTATGCTCCTGTCTTTCTTCCTGCGGTACAACAAAATACAAGAGGACCTATCAACAAGCCGCTGTACCTGTTGTCATCGCATATGCAGTATTCGGAACTCAGCTGCAGCGAAGTCATCATGTCAACGCAGAGACCCTCGCGCTACCCGTGCTTAACGTCAGCTTCTGAAGAAAGGATGTGTGTATATTGTTCGTAAGTGCACATAAGCCGGTTCCTGCTCCTAGCAATATTCTTGCACCAAACTTAGCATCAAGCACCAACCCAGAAGCTCACGTCTGCCCCTGAAGGAAGCCGCAAATGATCTGTGTGTAATTACTGAACGTGCAATGAAATTTGTGTTGTGAAGGTTAATCTTAGCGCCAGCCTGGTTCGTCAGTCGCGGCGCGTGTGCTGTAATTATTCATACAAGTGCTCTCTGAATATTTCGAAAGGCGTAAAAGCCGACACCACATTTTTTAATAGCTGCAGTCACTTGTGTACGTACTATCATATCATTCTGACAGACATGGGCGTCGTCTATATTCTCGTCCTGTTTCTCGCGATGTCAGTGTGCTGTGAATCTGTATGAAGAAGCTTAAGTTAATATTCTGAAGTACGCGGCGCAGCCCCGTAGCCCCACGGCTAACATTAAATTACGTTGTTAGGACTACGTTTATTTGTTTAATAACAAAATCGAACGCTAAAACTTTGTATGCATAGTGGCAAGTGTAAAGTAAGAAGCTATCGAAAGTATCCGCTAATAGCATGCGTGTGCTTCTACAAGCATCAGCATATTATCTTATAAGTGAGGCTGAGAACCCCAGATAAACAAAAACATATGCAACTGGAGCAGGCGCTTTGGTTCCTTCCCTGGAAATGAAAACCTTCATCCCAGTCTGGTAAGCTAGTCATGTACTTAACCTACATTAGACCAATGTTAGAGCATGCTAATTGAAGCCATTTCAAAGTAGATTATTTGACCAAAATTAGAAAGTGCAAGGAAAGCGTCAAGGCGCAATCTAATCTGGTATTCCCGAACCGATTGTATTAGCAAAACTTTATGCCTCCCTGAATTCCCTGCCTTAACCCAATGCTGAAAACTGGGGAAGCTGATTCCCTTTCTTGCTGGTGAAATGCTGCTAGAATTTCAATAACAGACTACTTATGTTCCGAGGGAAAGTGAGGGGCACTGAAAGTATCTCTAAGCTTTTGTACGAGCTTTCACCTTCAACGAGAATGGAATAAAAATATTTACCTTTGCAAGCCTCAGAATCCAAACATTCTCAAAATTTTGAAGAGCTACATTAAATTTTTCAGATATAGACAACAAAAAGTGTGCCTAAGTACAAGTACACACTGAACACACTTAATTGGTTGAGTGGCCAGCTGCGAATGCAAAAGTGTCCATAGCTGCTACCTCGAGGTAACTGCTAGGTTGCATGTGTGTTTCTCCTATAGCCCATGTACCTGGCAAGGGGAATGGTTATACGTAGTCCCATTGCAGCATTTGTCTGTGCTTTAATTTTTTTTTTGGTGGTGGCTAGCTGATTCCGTCTGTTTATGCATTTAGCATTTGTCGTGCATCTTAAGTGCATGTGTTTTTATCATGTTTTGATTGTTATACTTACAGTGATGCAAGCATTTTTTTAATATATTGCACCACAGTCATTTCTCAAACTTTGCGTTGAAATGTACAAACCGTGGCCACCCAGTAATGGCCAAGACAGCCATCAGGATTGGCAAAAATTATGATGCAAATCCAATGCATTTGCTTGAATCGACATGAGGCGAAGCTTTCACGCAATGGTCAGTTAAACTCCAGAAAACTAACTGCATTGTGTACAGTTGTCCTTACTTCATCCGAAGCAACACGTATTCATATGCAATGTTTGCTTATTCACCGCACAGGTCACATAATGTAATGTATACATAGCTCGGTGAACTCACTCAAACGTCGGCTCACTAAGACTTCGAACTAACCATGAGTATGAGTGCGTGTGAGCCTGGCTGAGTAGAATTTTGGTGAATACGAGTAAGAGCAAGCTCGATTGAGTAAACATTTAGTGAATATTGTCACGTGGTAGTCAGGGCAAGCTCATCTGAGTAGAATTTTGGTGAAGAGGAGTCAAAGCAAGCTCGGCTAAGTAGATTTTTTGTGAATATAACTCAGTGTATGCTCGCCTGAGTGGCATTTTCATGAATGTAAGTCAGAGCAAGCTCATCTGACTATAATTTTGGTGATTATGAGTCAGAGCAAGCTCGGCTAAGTAGATTTTTGGTGAATATTACTCAGTGGAAGCTCGCCTGAGTAGAATTTTGATAAATATAGGTCAGAGCAAGCTCAGTTGAGTAGAATTTTAGTGAATATGAGTTAGAGCAAGCTCGGATAAGTAGAACTTTGTGAATATTACTCTGAGCAAGCTCGCTGAGTAACGATGGGATATGGTTATATGAGTTTATGCAGTAATACATGTAATGGCAGACTCATTAGCAAGACCTATGCCTCGTGATGACTCTGCACACTTTATAAGCTGTGGACATGCAAGAACCACCCATACTTGAAAAGATGCTATCATACACAAGAAGGAATGCAACCGGCTGACTTCACTGCACAATTTTGATCTGCTTTTGTTTAATGCGTTATCTACAGCTCATAAAATCAAGGTGTTTGCCTGATTTTTGCATTATTGCAAGTGTTTTACAGGAAGTAGAGACAGAGAAGCAAGAAAAGGCAAGCATGTTTATGGCGAAGTAGTTTCTTAGAGTACTGCGATATGTTATAACCAGCGTAACCAAAAGTAATTCGATGCACTGAAGTAAGCGAAATATGCAATTACCTTATAATGTGAGAGTTAATACAGATGAAGTAAGGATACAAAGTATGCAACACACTGAAGGTTTATTGGTTTTTGTGCAGGAGAAAAATGATACATCGGAAAAATGAGAAAAAAAAACTGTTTAAATATTGCTTCGAAAACAAATTGACAATACTGTTTATTCCCAGTCAAAGCGTTAAATATGCTATTGTAGAACATTCGTTACGATATACATTTTGTACGTTCGCTTTGTGAGCTCGATAAGCAATCGCGTCGGGCAGCGGAAGCAACAGAACCTTGAAATGTGATAATTCATAGGGGAAAATGCGCATGAAAGCAGAAACCAACCGACTGCAACTAAATGGTGTGACCTATTGACTGTAGCATTTGTCCGTAGTTGCATATTCTTTAACTTGTTCCGTCCGTAAAAGCATACCCTGCTACAACTGGGGCGTGAGGGTTTATACATCTGTATAAACCCTCACATTTAAAGGTAATTGCATATTTCGCCTACTTCAGGGCATCGAATTAATTTTGTTTATGCTGGTTGTAACATATCGCAGTACTCTAAGAAACTACTTCGCCATAAACATAATTGCCTTTTCTTGCTTCTCTGTCTCTACTTCCTGTAAAACACATGCAATAATGCAAAAAGCAGGCAAACACCTTGTTTTTATAAGCACTAGATAAATCATTAAACAAAAGCAGATCAAAATTGTGCTGTGAAGTCAGCCGGTTGCATTCTTTCCTGTGAATAATAGCATCTTTTCAAGTGTGGGTTGTTTTTGCATGTCCACAGGTCATAAAGTGTGTAGACTCATCACGAGGCATAGGTCTTGCTGCATGTATTACTGCATAAACTCGTATAACCATATCCCATCATTACTCAGCCGAGCTTGCTCAGAGTCATATTCACCAAATTCTACTTATCCGAGCTTGCTCTGACTCATATTCACCAAAATTCTACTCAACTGAGCTTGCTTTGACTTATATTTATCAAAATTCTACTCAGGCGAGCTTACACTTAATCATATTCACCAAAAAGCTACTTGCCGAGCTTGCTTTGACTCATATTCACCAAAATTATACTCAGATGAGCTTGCCCTCACGACCACGTGACAATATTCACTAAAAGTTTACTGAACCGAGCTTGTTTGCGTATTTATGAAAATTCTACTCAGCCAGGCTCACATGAACTCAGACTCATGGTTAGTTCGAAGTCTTAGTGAGCCGCCTGTTTGAGTGAGTTCACTGTGCTATGTTTACATTACATTATGCGACCTGTGCGGTGAATAAGCAAACATTGCATATGAGTACGTGTTCCATCGGGTGAAATAAGGACAACCGTACACAGTGCAGTTAGTTTTCTGGAGTTTACCTGACCGTTGCGTGAAAGTTTCGCCTCATGTCGATTCAAACAAGTGCATTGGATCTGCATCATATTTTTTGCCAATCCTACTGGCTGTCCTGGCCATTTACTGGGTGGCACATTTTGTAGATTTCAACACAAAGTTTGATAAATGACCTGTGGTGCAATATATTAAAAAAGATGCTTGCACCACTGCAAGTATAACAACCAGAACATGATGCAAACACATGTACAAAAGATGCACACAAATGATAAATACAAAAACAAACGGAATCAGCTAGCCACCACCTATTGAAAAATAACAGACAAAGCACAGGCCAATGCTGCAATGGGACTACGTATAACCATTCCCCTTCCCAGGTACATGCGCTATAGGAGTAACACACGTGCAACCTAGCAGTTACCTCGAGGTAGCAGCTTTGGACGCTTTTGCATTCGCAGCTGGCCACTCAACCACTGAAGTGTGTTGAGTGTGTACTTAGCACACTTTTTATTGTCTATATCTAAAAAAATTAATGTGGCTCCTCAAAATTTTGAGAATGTTTGGACTCTGAGGCTTGCAAAGGTAAATATTTTGATTCCATTTTCGTTAAACGTGAAAGCTCATACAAAAGCTTAGAGATATTATCAGTGCCCCTCACTTTCCCTAAGAACATAAGTAGTCTGTTAGTGAGATTCTAGCAGCTTTTCAACAGCAAGAAAGGGAATCAGCTTCCCCTGTTTTCAGCATTGGGTTAACACAGACCATTCAGGGACGCATAAAGTTTTTCTAATTCAATCGGTTCGGCAATACCAGATTATAATGTACCTTAATTGACGCCTTCCTTGCACTTTCTTATTTTGGTCAAATAATCTAGTTTGAAATGGCTCCAGTTAGCATGCTCTAACATTGGTCTAATATAGGTTAAGTACATGACTAGCTTAACAGACTGGTATGCTGGCTTTCATTTCCAGGAAAGGAACCACAGTGCCTGCTCCAGTTGCATATGTTTTTGTTTATCTGGGGTTTTCAGACTCACTTTTAAGTTAATGTGCTAAAGCAGGTAGAAGCCCACGAATGCTATTAGCGGATAGTTTCGATAGCTTCTTACTTTACACTTGCTACTATGAATACAAAATTTTAGCGTTCGATTTTGTTGGTAAACAAACTTACTCCTAACAAGGTATTTAATGTTAGCCGTGAGGCTACGCGGCTTTGCTACGTACTGCACCATATTAACTTAATGTTCTTGATACAGATTCACAGCACACTAACAGCGCGAGAAACAGGACGAGAAAATAGACGACGCCCATGTCTGTCATAATGATTTAATACTACGTACACAAGTGACTGCAGCTATTTAAAAAATGCGGTGTCGCCTTTTACGCCTTTCGAAATATTCAGAGAGCACTTGTATGAATAATTACAGCACACGCGCCACGACGGACGAACCAGGCTGGCGCTAAGATTAACGTTCACAACACAAATTCCACTGCACGTTCAGTGATTACACACAGATCATTTGCGGCTTCCTTCAGGGGCAGACGTGAGTTTTGGGTTGGTGCTTGCTGCTAAGTTTGGTGCAAGAATATTGCTAGGAGCAGGAACCACTTATGCGCAATTACGAGCAATATACACACACCCTTTCTTCAGAAGCTGACGTGAAGCACGGGTAGCGCGAGGGTCTCTGCGTTGACATGATGACTTCGCTGCTGCCGAATTCGGAATACTGCATATGCGATGACAACAGGTATAGCGGCTTGTTGATAGGTCCTCTTGTATTTTGTTGTACCGCAGGAAGAAGGACACAAGCATAAAACACACACGAGAAAGCCCACAGCGCTGAAGGACCAGCTGTGAACAGCTGTTTACATCCGCCATTCCTCCTCGTATTGAACTTTATAAACCGCTGTTGCGCACTCCAAAACAAATTAAACTTTGAAGCATTTTAAATTACAAAACGCACGTAATTTTTGGTCCTATTAAAGAGAGGTCAAATATAACGCGCACGTCTTTTTCATTAAAATAAAGGAATTATGCAGCGTGTGCGACAAAACCTGGCAGCAAGCAATCCTGGGCGTCGCACCAGTCGCATTGTTGAAATCGCAGTCATGTGAATGAAGCCTCAAAAAATTGCATTCTTTGGGTCCGTACAGGACGCCAATGGAAACTGAACCAGGCAACGTTCAACACGCGCACCCTCTCGAGTGAAGCTAGCTTAGCAGGTCTATTTGAATATTTATAAGGCATTGCCTGGGATATTATTGGCCTTAGTGAGGTTAGAAGAATTTGTGAGGCTTACACAGTGCTGACTAATGGCCACGTCCACTGCTACAGGGGTCTTCCAGATAAGAGAGAATCCGGGGTAGGATTTCTGGTCCATAACAACACAGCGGGCAACATAGATGCATTCTACAGCATTAATGAGAGGGTAGCAGTCGTCGTAATAAAGCTGAATAGGAGGTACAAAATGAAAGTAGTACAAGCCTACGCCCCAACCTCTAGTCTCGATGATGAAGAAATAGAACAGCTTTATGAAGATGTTGAATTAGCAATGAGAAAGGTGCAAACTCAGTATACTGTAGTCATGGGCGACTTCAATGCAAATTTGGAGAAAAAGCAGTTTGGTGAGCAAGCAATTGGCAACTACAGCATCGATTCTAGGAATGCAAGAGGAGAGATGTTAGTAAAATTCGCGGCAAGGAATAGGCTCAGAATAATGACTGCCTTCTTCAGGAAGCACAGCAACAGGAAGTGGACCTGGAAAAGCCCTAATGGAGAAACAAGGAATGAAATAGATTTCATACTCTCTGCCGATCCAAGCATAGTGCGGTATGTAGAAGGGTTAGGTAAGGTAAAGTGCAGTGACCATAGGTTAGTGAGGTCTAGGATTTCTCTCAATTTGAAGAGAGAAAGAGTGAAATTAGTCAAGAGGAAACAGGCCAACCTAGAGGCAGTAAGAGTAAAAGCAGACCAATTCAGCCTGGTGCTCGCAAACAAATATGCAGCTTTAGAAAAAGAAGATAAAGACAACATAGAGGTAATGAATGAAACCGTAACTAGGTTTATCTCAGAAGCAGCAATTGAAGTGGGAGGTAAGGCACCAAGGCAACCAGTAGTTAAGCTGTCCCAAGAAACAAAGGACCTAATAAAGAAACGACAAAACATGAAAATATCCAACTCAACAGATCAGATAGAATTCGGTGAACTGTCAAAACTGATCAACAAGAAGACCGTAAGGGATATTCGAAATTACAACGTGGGAAAGATTGAGGAAACCGTAAAATATGGACGCAGCATTAAATCAGTAAGAAGAAAGCTTGGCATAGGACAAGGCAAGATGTATGCACTGAAAGATAAGCATGGTAATATCATCAGCAATTTCGATGACATAGTAAAAGCAGCGGAAGAATTCTATACTGACCTGTACAGTGCCCAAAGCAGCCAAGCTACTTTCATTCGAAATAGTGAGGAACGGGATACAGAGGCTCCTTCTATAACTAGCGATGAAGTTAGAAGGGCCTTGAAAGACATGACCAGGGGGAAATCTGCTGGAGAAGATGGAATAACAGTTGATTTAATGAAAGATGGAGGAGATATCATGCTTGAAAAGCTTGCGGCCCTTTATACGCAATGCCTCATAACATCAAGTGTACCAGAGAGTTGGAAGAGCACCAACATTAAACTAATCCATAAGAAGGGAGACGTTAAAGAATTGAAGAATTATAGACCCATTAGCTTGCTTGCAGTATTGTATAAATATTCACCAAGGTAATTTACAATAGAATCAGAGCAGCACATGACTTCAGCCAACCAAGTGAACAGGCTGGCTTCCGGAAGAGATATTCTACGATGGATCATATCCAAGTCATCAATCAGGTAATCGAGAAATCTGCGGAGTACAATCAACCTCTCTACATGGCTTTCATAGATTATGAAAAGGCATTTGATTCAGTAGAAGATACCAGCAGTCATAGAGGCAATGCGTAATCAAGGAGTACATGAGGCATACGTGAATATCTTAGCAAACATCTACAAGGATTCCACAGCTATCTTGGTTCTCCACAAGAAAAGTAGAAAGTTACATATCAAGAAAGGGGTCAGGCAAGGAAACACAATCTTTCAAATGCTATTCACTGCATGGTTAGAAGAAGTATTCAAGCTCTTAGACTGGGAAGGCTTAGGGGTGAGGATCAACGGTGAGTATCTCAGCAACCTTTGGTTTGCAGATGACATTGTCCTATTCAGCAACTATGGAGCCGAATTACAGCAAATGATTCAGGGCCTTAATCGATAAAGTTTAAGAATTGGGTTGTAAGATGAATATGCAGAAGACAAAGATAATGTTGAATAGCCTGGCAAGGGAACGAGAATTCAGGATCGCCAGTCAGCCTCTAGAGTCTGTAAAGGAGTACGTTTATCTAGGTCAATTACTCACAGGGGTCCCTGATCACGAGAAAGAAATTTACAGAAGAATAAAACTGGGTTGGAGTGCATACGGCAGGCATTGCCAAATCCTGACTGGGAGCTTACCACTGTCGTTGAAACGAAAAGTGTACAATCATTGCATTCTACCAGTGCTAACATATGGGGCAGAAACTTGAAGGTTAACAAAGAAGCTCGAGAAGAAGTTAAGGACCGCACAAAGAGCGATGGAACGGAAAATGTTAGGCCTTACGTTAAAAGACAGGAAGAGAGCGGTGTGGATCAGAGAACAAACGGGGATAGCCGATATTCTAGTTGACATTAAGCGGAAGAAATGGAGCTGGGCAGGCCATTTAATGCGTAGGATGGATAACCGGTGGACTATTAGGGTTACAGAATGGATACCAAGAGAAGGGAAGCGCAGTCGAGGTCGACAGAAAACCAGATGGGATGATGAAGTTAGAAAATTTGCAGGCGCAAGTTGGAATACGCTAGCGCAAGACAGGGGTAATTGGATAACGCAGGGAGAGGCCTTCGTCCTGCAGTGGACATAAAATATAGGCTAATGATGATGATGATGAAGAACTACCAAGTCATCTCCAACATTTTCCGACATTTATTGTTTATTGATCGATTATCGATTAGCTATTGATTGGCTATCGCAAGGTGATGCGAGGTGCAGCTGTGCGCAGTGACGTCATCGCTTGGCAAGTTTTTGCGAACACTACGCGGGGAAGAAAAAAGCTTAAACAGCTCCGCTGTTAAAAATTTAATGATGCGTGCACTCAGTTCCTGAAAGCGCAAGGGGCACCCAACACGACTCAGCGTATTCTCTCACAGCTCTTCTAAGATGGCCCAGAACAGCTCACCAAACATCTCTCTGCGTTAGCCTTTTTTTCCCCGGTTGGTTCGACAGATACGAGGGAAGGTTCGGGAACACTTTCGGCACCGCACCCTTGGCAAGTGTCCACTTGTGTCGTGGCACGTCAAGCGTCTCTCCATTGATAATATGCACAAACACTTTAAGACGTCCGGCTCATGAAAGTGTAAATCACAGACCATGGATTTCGCCGAGAGTTCCCGGTCGGCACGAGGAATCGCTCTGTTCAACGCCGAGCGAAGTGTCGCATTGCTGGGAGCACACAAGAAGTGGCGCGCCGAACTGTCAACATCGTTCGACAGCCGCTTGTTGCAGTCAGGAACGCAGCACGTCGGCATCGTCTGCTAATATACTGAACAAACGCCGCGAAGGCTACAGTTTCGCGGAAGGCTACACTTTCGAGCATGACAACCAACCACAGAATACACCAACGCTGCATCGCGTGTTCCGTCCGGCCAGTTCCTGTAGCCGGTTAGTGGGGAAGTGAAGCTGGGTGCGACGGCAGCGCCATGAAGGCGCGGGCGCGTGGCGGTTCCGCGCAGCGCAGCCGAGTTTTACAACTGAAGCTAGTCTGCTAACGTTGGCCCCAGCTGCGTATTGCTGCCGGCGGCGCGCCGCGGGCGTTTTACCGCTAGTGTGTACGTGCCATTACACATTACCTGTCTAAGTTGGTACAAGATGATCTTGAAATAAAAAGCGGTCCCACTTATACTCCTGTGTTTGCGTATTTCAATGCCAGAGAAGCAATACGGTGCTTACAACACTTTAAGCTGGTCAAAAAAAACAAAAAAAACTTCATTGTCGTTGCCTGAAACTTCATTGCGATTTTCTGTTACATTATACGGTGGTCATTCAGATTAGCAATCCATAATTGCTTCACATGACCGACAAAATTTAGATCATAGAGGGTTTAAACCTTTTTCGTTCAACACCTTCATTGAAAACGATGCCATTACATTGCCCAGATACAGAGACACAATAGATAAGATTTCTATTTTATGCACGTGTTGTGACTATATTTTTAGATACATTAGTCCAAAAAGTGCTCGTTGATGTATCCCGTCCGTTTTTTCGTGAATATCCTCGGCGATTTCTGTGCAACTTCATACATAATGAGAAGCTCACATTTATTGAGCACATCTTGGGCAGAGAATACTGCCTTGGGCTTCTCATGAGGTGTCACATTTAAAATAACTACGAAGGCTTCAGTGTTTTTTTAAGAAATGTAGGAAAGTGACAGCGTAGATTTTTTTATGTTCAAATGGAGGCTCTGATCAATTCCTCGGTTCATATCAGCCACGTTCATGACTTGTTTCGTGACACAGTTTCACCTGCGACGTCATTTGCCCATCCCAAGAGCCTACTGCCTCTTGGACAGCTAACCGCATATATCCGCATACGGCGACGTCTACCAATGTGCAAGTGTTAGTGCTTTCCTCCTGCTCTACGGTTGTGGCTTACTAAAGGTGTACCTAGTGCGTGACTTATTGCACACGTCACGTGGTCAAAGACGGGCTCGTACCAAGGCTCGCGCGTTCATCCTAGTCTTCTTCTACAGCTGGCAGGATTTCGCCTTCACGTTTTACAAACGTGTAGCACTTGCTTTCTCTTATTAGAACAGCGGTATCTACCCAGTCCCGCGTCTACAGTGAGCCATGTACACAGGAAAGACGTTCATTGCAGAGGTGCACATATCCCCATATTGCCAATACTAAGTGTCCCTAAGTTGGTCCGAGGGTTTGTTTTGAGCACTATTATTCTAACACAGTAGCCCAATTCGCTGCCCATTAGACCACGGACTACCAGTGAACTAGGTAGGCGGGAAAATGGTTATATACAAACATACATTGATACATAGTTAGCCCCCAGAAACTTCGTGAAGTACCCCATCAATGCCAAATCATTAAAAACCAGCTGTTAAGCTTCAACCTTTGTGGAATACTCACCTTACACGACGTTCCATCTAGCATCTTCGCACACATCATTGGACCGCCACGTACGCCTATCCCCTTTCTTCGAGTTTTGCTTATGAAGCTTTTACATTCATCGGCTGGCATGCCAACCATTTGCGTGAGGAGAAGGAAAGGACTGAATCTGATATCTGTAAGGTTTGGAAATATTAGCCTTCGCCAGCACTTACCCATATTCGCCATACTCGAATACATTACACATTACTCTTATGGAATCTCTGGAAAACGCATGAGAGGCACAAACTTATGAGGATACCTCGACTTATCAAACAAAGGCCACACCATAGGCATTGCGCGCGCTGACATGAAAATCAGGTATGCATGCTTTGCGTCATTAAAGTAAGCCAGTCATTCAATTTCATATTGCACTGCAAGGGTTTGCGCTGAATACCATAAAGTGAAGACGTATGAATATGCTGATAAAAAGAACTGAGTTTTTAAAGAATAAGAACTGTCAAGTTAATGCTACCGAAACACACAATTACAATCGCACAAAACAAACGTGTTGAGAACTAAAACAAGTTCGAGAAGCATCAGATCTTGTTCGAAGGCATACAAAATAGTGAATTTGCGCAATTATCAAATAGAAAGTGCATAAGTACGCCGCGGAACATTTTAATAATGAAATTGACATTAGGTATAGCTGCTTACGTTTATTTGGCCTCCCCCATCCAGCCACAACAAGTGTTTTGTCGGCAACATCAATCTCTCCAGAAGGTAAGCATATTGGTTTCACAAATCTGTCAAACTTCAATCTCCTTCGCAACTGTGGGTGAAAAAAAAGCATACAATTGTATAGAACAAACATGTAAATGAAACAAAAAACAATGAAACAGGAAATGCACAGCCAATAAAAAGCCGTTGCGGTCCGTATTCTGTACAAAATAATTATTTAGATAATGAGAGGGACAGAGGCATCTCGGTTATTTTAAAACTTACAACTGGAATTTTCTACTGCGTAGTAAAATAACTTCATACACATGAACCAATTTTCTGCAAACGAAGGCTCGTAAAAAAATAATAAAGCTCAACGACGCAAGATGAAACATACAGCATTTAAACTTGCAAAGGCACCAACTTTGAAACAGTTAAACACCATTAGCATCGTTTATGCAACCACATTTTTGCCTAACATAGACACCCTTCTGCACGTAACAAATTTATTGCAATTTTAAGTACATACCAAACACGCAAGTACAAAATTAGAAATATGGCTTTTCTGCAGAAAGCCAAATGTGAGAATTTCTTGGCTATCTTGTATGTGTCTTTCAGCAACACTTTTCACAAGAGATTGTTCCTGTGTGTTTCTTTTTTCATTATGAGCTCGCAGCAAAAAAAACTGTTTTTTTTTGCTTGTTATATCATGTCGTTTTCAGTTTAGCGAATGCATAATGTAATGCAGAATAACAAAAATGTTATTTTCTTACGCAGCAAAGCAATAAACCTCATCCATTTCCCCAAATTTTATACACAATTACCTCCTGCCATCAGTAATCTGTTTGACATAAAAATGTTGCATTATTTTTTGTGAAATCCGGATTAATCAGGTTTCATGATAGTTTCCGTTTTTCCACAAGAATGAAAACGCAACCTGCATCGCTACACGAAAGAACAAGGGTACTTTAGAAACAAAACGCTTGCTTAGACATTTACAATTTTTTGCCGTATCGGGTATGTGTGTTTCTAGATAATTTTCGTGGGCTGATCTTAAAAATAGTGCAGTCAACAAATTTGGACTGCATCCAAAAGCATGCCAGTCTAAAACGGCAGGCCCATCCCAAAGATAGCGCCGACAAAATATATGCAGGTCCAACACAAACGTAATTTTCGCGCAGCGCATCTCTTCTAATGCAGGTAAGAAATGCTTCACACATAACCATTGCATGCACAATATTGTTACGTAAAACGACACAAGGCGGGACTACTTACACTGTATTTACAGTATGTGAGCGAGACAGTAGCAATATGGTGGACAGCCACCAGCACCAGAGAGAGCCGTCTTCTTCGTCGCCTGCCCCAGGCGGAATGTCTCTCTCGTAGCATTACCCCCGGCGGTGGAAGCGCCGTCTCGGCGCACTTCAGACATTGTCGCTAGGAGGAGGGCGGTAGGCTTTCAGTCTGCTGACGTGAAAAACGTCACTGGGAGCGAACGCAGGCGGTAAAGTCGGAGAGACGGGAACAATCTCGTAGGTGACGTCCGTGACTTGGCGGACGATTCGGTAAGGACCCGTGTATCGAGATAACAACTTCGCGGACAAGCCAACACGACGGAATGGACACCACAGGAGAACTAAAGCACCGAGTGAGAAGCGAACGTCGTGATGCCGGCTGCCATAGAGGCGCTTCTGGGTCGCTTGCGAGGCCAGCAGCCTAGAGCGGGCGATCTGACGCGCGTGATCGGCACGAGCGATGAGATCACGTGCATATTCGCTATGCGGCGCGGCAGCAGCCGGAAGTAGGGTGTCCATTGGTAACGTCGGTTCACTGCCAAAGATCATATAAAAGGGTGAATAACCGGCGGTATCGTGACGCGATTAATTGTAGGCGAAGGTCACGTAAGGTAGCGCCAGATCCCAGTCATGGTGGTCAGATGAAACATACATTGAGAGCATGTCCGTGAGCGTGCGATTTAGTCGCTCGGTGAGGCCATTTGTTTGGGGATGGTAGGCAGTCGTCAACTTGTGCTGGGTTGAGAAGGACTGCAAAAGATCGTCGATTACTCATGATAAAAATGCGCGGCCTCGATCTGTGAGCAATTGGCTAGGGGTGCCATGATGTAGAATAACATCGTGGAGCAAGAAATCGGTAACGTCAGTAGCAGTGCTGGTGGAGAGCGCTCGAGTGATCGCATACCTAGTCGCATATTCGATAGCAATGGCGACCCACTTGCTGCCGGATCGTGACTCAGGAAAAGGACTGAGAGGGTCCAAACCAACACGGAAGAATGGTTCGGTTGGGATGGAGAGCGGCTGAAGGAATCCAGCTGAGGATGCGGCAGGATGTTTCCGACGTTAGCATTTGTCGCAGGAGGTCACGTAATGTCGATCAGACCAGGTGAGACCGCGCCAAAAGAAGCGGCGCCAGACACGGTCGTACGTGCGGGATACACCAAGGTGACCAGCAGTTGGCTCGTCGTGAAGCTCACGCAGTACCGTTGAACGCAGATGTTTAGGCACAACTGAGAAGCAGCTCAGGGCCGTCTGATTGGACGTTACGACGGTAGAGTGTGCCATTCACGGGGACGAACATGCGCAGTGAGGCGTCGTTAGGTGCTAATTCCAGCCGGTCAATGAGCGATCGCAAAGAAGCATCACGACGTTGTTCGTCACCAATCTGGAGAAACTCAGACATAGACATAACGCAGGGGTTAGGTTCGATTTCCGGTCCGTCTGGTGGGTCAACAGGGTAGCGGGACAAGCAGTCCGCGTCCAGATGGAGGCGGCCAGACTTGTAGGTAACTGAGTAAGAGTACTCCTGAAGGCGCAGCACCCAACGACCAAGTTGTCCAGTAGGGTCCTTCAGTGAAGAAAGCCAACAGAGAGCGTGATAATCAGTGACAACATGGAAAGGGCGGCCATACAAGTAAGGACGGAATTTCGAAACCGCCTAGACAAGGGCAAGACATTCCCGTTTCGTAATAGAGTAATTCCGTTCAGATTTCGATAGGAGACGACTTGCGTACGCAATAACACGATCAACGCATCGTTTGTTTTTGGCTAAAACTGCACCGATGCCGTGACCACTAGCGTCTGTGCGCAGTTCCGTGGGAGCAAGCTGGGTCAAAATGGGCAAGAATAGGTGGAGTCGTTAGGGCGGCGATGAGCTCAGAGAAGGTGTCAACTTGTAGAGGACAGCAACAAAACGGGTCGTCTTGTTTGAGAAGGTCAGTGAGTCGACGTGCGAGCACCGCAAAGTTCTTCCCGAAACGGCGAAAGTAGGAACACAGCCCCACGAAACTACGAACGTCATGGACAGACCGTGGAACGAGGAAGTTCGTGACAGCGCGTAACTTCGCTGGGTCCGGTCGGACACCGGATGCGTCAACGAGGTGACCCAGCACAGCAATTTGAGGAAGAGCGAAGTGGCACTTCGAGGAATTTAGCTGGAGGCCAGCTCATCGGAAAATTGTTAGAATGGTCGAAAGCCGCTCAAGGTGTGTTGCGAAAGGAGGGAGAAAATTACCACGTCGTCCAGGTAACATAAACACGTCGACCATTTAAATCTTTGAAGCGGTGTGTCCATCATTCTCTCAAAATTGGCTGGTGCGTTGCAGAGACCGAAAGGCATTTCCTTGAATTGGTAAATCCCGTCAGGGATCACGAAGGCGGTCTTGTCGCGATCCAGGTCATCTACAGCGATTTGCCAGTAGCCAGATCGAAGGTCCAGGGATGAAAACAAGGTGGCACCATGGAGGCAGTTGAGGGCGTCGTCAATACGTGGAAGAGGGTACACGTTCTTCTTTGTGATTTTGTTGAGGTTTCGATAATCAATGCAAAAACGCCAGGAACCGTCTTTCTTCTTTACTAATACGATGGGAGAGGCCCAAGGACTAGATGATGGTTCGATGATGTCCTTCACAAGAATTTTAGCCACTTCTTTTTTAATCACTTCGCGCTCTGATGCGGACACACGGTACGGTCGACGGCGAATGGGCAAAGAGTCGCCAGTGTTGATTCGGTCGGCGACAATCTTAGTCTGGCCCAGGGGTCGATCACGAATATCGAAAATGTCGCTGTATGAGGCCAAAACCCGGAAAAGAGCGTCGACCTGGTCAGGCGGAAGGTCTGATCCAATAATGTTGCGAAAAACGCTGTCGTCAGAACTTGGTGACGGGGAAACTTCAGCTTCCTCATGTGCAGTTATGGCGACAACCTCGACGTCATGGTCTGTTATAGCGGTGAGATGGGCAAGCGAAATCTCGTGGAGCAACACTTGGGCGGTCAGACCAAAGTTTAGTAGCGGGAGGAACACACAGTTATCAGCTTATGTGGCGATGGTATGTGGCACAGTAACATTGCGCGTCAGGCGGACGTCTGTAATTGGAGAGACGATATAGTCGCCGTCAGGAACGGGAGGGGTCGATGACAAACACACGTACGTGACGGCACGAGGCGGTAGGCGAACAAAAGCGGTGGGGCTTAAGCGGCTGACGGGCGTTTCGCAGGCACCTGATACAAGAGGAAGATCAAGGCAGAGTGTTTCAGAAGAACAATCAATTAAGGCCGAGTGTGCCGAAAGTCAAGGCCAAGGATAAGGTCATGGGGGCAGTGAGCAAGGACGGCACAAAGGACAACAGTGTGACGACCGGCAATGGTGACACGGGCGCTGCACATTCCGATCACTTGAACACCACCACCATTGGCAACACATATTGTCTGTGTCGTACACGGCGTCATAACCTTCTGCAGGCGGCGGCGTAAAGGGGCGCTCATAATAGACAAGTGTGCGCCAGTGTCGATGAGGGCGGTCACAGGAACATCATTCCCGCTCCCATGTGTAGGGTAGCAAACCGGTTGTGCTGAACTGGTTAACCTCCCTGCCTTTCCTTCTCCACTCTTTCCTTCCTTCCTTCCTTGTCGACTTTGACTTCTAGGAGGCTATGGTGAGTGCGGAGCGTCAGTAGAGGATTTGCAGGGGACGATGGCATCGCAGCTTCACCTCCATAAGCTGCACTATCTAGTTTTCCTGCGGAGATCGCCAGAGAAGGACGGCGAGGAAAAGCGGCGAGGCTGCGGAGAGCAGGATTGGCGGCCTTGCGGCGACGGGGAGCGGGAGAAGTGGTGAACAGGAGCTGTGGCGTCAGAGGGAAGAGGCTAGTGGGAGGACGACAAGTAGTAAGTAGGGGAACCCGCGGCTGGACGTCTGAAAGGAGTAGGGTGCATGGAGGACTGGCGAGATGCGTAGGTCCAACGGCGACGGCAATAACGAGCAATGTGCCCGATCTGATGACAGGAGAAGCAAATGGGCTGATCGTCGGGCGTTCTCCATTCCGCAGGATTGCGGAAGGAGATGGGAAAGGTGTAGGAGCGTCGAGCGGGTCCAGAGGAATAAGGCCGAGCGTCAGGACCAGTCAGTGGGCACGCTGATGGAAGGCCAAGATTGGCAAACGCCTGCCTGACGACAGCTTGAATGAGGGACACCGATGGCTGTCACTGACGTGGGTTGTAAACACAGGGGGTTGAATAGGTGCAGGACAGGCGGCTTCAATCTCGCGACGAACAATGCGAGTAACGTTGTCACAGGTGGGCGGCAGGCGAACGGCATCACACGATGAAGTTACAGCCGTATTGGGCAGCCGGGTAAATCTCTAGGTAATACGGCGGCTCTTCGCGTGTTCAAACCGCCGGCTGATTGTGTCGACGGTATCAACGCTGGTATAGACGAGCAGGTTAAAAGCATCGTCGGCGATACCTTTGAGCACATGAGAAACCCTCTCGGACTCAGGCATGCGCTCGTCAACCTGGCGGCAAAGAGCAATAACGTCCTGAATGTAAGAGACGTATGACTCGGAGGATGTGTGTGCACGAGTCGCAAGTTCATTCCGCGCAGCAAGCTGCCGACCGGTGCTGTCACGGAAAAGGTCGCGGATCTTCTCTTTGAAAGAGCCTCAGCTGGTAATGTTCGCCTCGTGCGTCTCGAACCACACCCGTGGTGGGCCATCGAGGTAAAAAAAAAGCACGTTGGCGAGCATAAGGGTCGGGTCCCACCTGCAGCCGGCGCTGATCCGTTCGTAAGGTTGAGCCATTTGTCGACGTCAACCCCATCCTGGCCGGAAAATACGCCAGGATCATGAGCTGGAGGCAGAACGATGTAGGTGGGAGCCACGGGAGGGGCAGGGGGTGAAAACGATGTGCCTGCACCGACTGACATGGTCGCAAGCGTGATGAGGTGGCTGTTGCGCGGCTCCGTGATCGAAACAGGGAACTACCCAGCACCTCCACTACAAAGATGTTACGTAAAACGACACAAGGCGGGACTATTTACACTGTATTTAAGGTATGTGAGAGACACAGTAGCCAAGATGGTGGACAGCCACCAGCACCAGAGAGAGCCGTCTTTTTCGTCGCCTGCCCCAGGCTGAATGTCTCTCTCGTAGCAATACTGTTCAGATTTATGCTGTCAGTGTGATGGTATGTTTTGCCTATCCACCATAAAAGTCGTAACTGTATTGTGCCTCCAACGTTTTTATTGCGATAGCAATTATATGGACACTTAAACCGGATTTCTGCCGTCGCCGTCACCGTCGTCGTCGCCGTGAGGTTCCCTATTGATAAAATCTTCGCCGCGCGCCGTATGCCCGAGCGGAAGCGTGCGGGGACGCGCGCTATCACGGAGAGCGAACGCACTCAATCACCCACGCGCAAGCAAGGAAGCGGGAAGCCAGCGCCGGAGGGAGCGCGGGGGGGGGGGGGGGGGGCGCACTTCTACTCTGCCAACAACCGCGCTCGCCGCTCGCCGGCACCGTCTCTTATCTCCACACGGCTCTGACCTTTATGCGCCGTGCATTCGCCGCTCAGTTTCCGTTGAAGCGATAGACCGCACGTACCTTCGCCCGCTGCGGCGTATGGGCTCGCTGCCAGCGTTTTGACAGTCGTTGTCTGCAGTCATTCAGTGTGATCTATTCATGTTTGTTTGTGCGCGCTCACACCACGCTTTTTCATTCAGGTAGTAATAGTCGGGCCACATTTTCCAACGCACGCTACACATGCAATGCTGCCCGCATCGGCAGTGCAGCACTACAGGTGTGTCCCTTCGCACGCGCTGCCCACGGGAAGCGCTTCTCATCAACACCACCGTTTCACACGCGCCTTCTCATGGTCATCGAGTCTCTCTTCATGTCGGTCTACTTACGCCGCAGCACACCTGCTTACTTAATCAGCTCATGTTTACTACAATTCATATTGCTACCAAAGCCGCTCACCTTACTTCGTATGACATTGCTGTGTTGCGATCGTATTCATTGCTTCGCCCTTAGGGCGAAACTGTGACATTTCTTTATGCGCTACATAGCTGACAAGCTATGCCTAAATACACACTCCAAAGCTGACGAACGCATCGCCTGGGACGCATCCGCAGTAATGTCGCAACGACGAAGAAGATGTATGATGCTGTACGAGGGACGAATGGAGATCACGGGTGTATGCGCAAAAACATTCAGAGCCCTGTCGAGGAAAGGGGGGTACGCGAAGCTTGTGGCAAGACGACGCTGTCGCAGGCATTTCGCTTGATTTGCCCTAAACTCAGGGTAGGCGGCTCTTTGCTGACGTTTGGCCTCAACATGGTGCTCCCGCAACTCGGGGGTTTCGCCTGAGCTTTGGAAGCCCTCACGCTAGAATTGGCACGTCGACGACGAGCCCTTTCGCGAGCATGTTCGCGGTGCCATTGCTGAAACGCAGTCTGCTCCTCGACGGAACGCAGAACGCGCGGCCTTCCCATCCTGTCGCAGAAACTGATCTCAGGCGAGGGAAGCCCCGCGAAGCGCGCGCCAGCCCCCTTTACTTTCCTTTCCCTCTCAGCTACGCTCCAAACGACCCTTATTGGTCGCGTGCGTCACGTGATCCGGCGCCGGCGCAGCATTCCTCACACGTGCGCTCTCTTTCTTCCTTCATTTGTTTCTTTGTCTTTTTTTTTCTTTTACTTTCTTTCCTTCCTTTCCTCTGTCTTTATTTCTTGTCCCTGGCTTAAACCCGAATATCCCTGGCATATCATACCCGCATTGGATATGCGGGTATGAGCCATAGTAGTTTTAACGTTACATCGCCGGCGCAGGCTAGCATATACAAGCTTCGCTTGAAAATTTCCCACACGCACAAAGCAACATTTATGTATTCCGTGCCGCTTGTGTCACAGTTGCACATACCCATTCTGAAAGATTGGTCAAGAAAGGTCCACTTACTGTCACGCAAATGGAATGACTAAATCTAAGAAATTATTATAAATGCTAGAACGCATGAAATATAAGCTATCATTTCATTAACACGTCGGTGTGCTTTAGTGAAATCAATCACCTGACATTTCATGTCAAACTTCTTTGTAGAAATTGTATTAGTACATACCCATTCTGAGGGATTGGCTCTGAACGGGCGCAGGCTATTGATGGAAAACTATCGGTAAATTCACTATACCTGCTATTGAGCTTGATTACGACGACTGCTACCCTCTCACTAATGCTGTAGAATTCATCAGTGTAGCCCGCTATGTCCTTATGGATTGGAATTCCTACCCCGTATTCTCTCTTATCTGGAAAACCTTATCTGACTAACGACGTGGCCGTTAGTCAGCACTGTATAAGCTTCGCCGTTTCTTCGAACGTCAACAAGGCTAATAATTTCTTAGGCAATGCCTGATAATACCTCAAACAGCCCTTTAGCTAGCCTCACTAGAGAGCATTCACCTGTTTAACGTTGCCAGGTTCAGCTTCCAGTGGCGCCCTGTCCGGATGCAGATATTCTTAGCAACCTCTGCAGCGTCGCAAGTCTGAGCCGCCGCCTTGGTCAGATGCTCCGCAACCGCTGGGGACTGAGGGCCATGGGTTAATAGCACGGGTCATGAGTTAGTTAGCGGTTGAATACTGCACCAGGGAGGCCAACTTCTGTTTTGGTAAGAGAGTGCCTTTGTTGAAGTTTAGTGGGCCTTCCTGAATTGGTTGCGCCTGCACTAGTATATCCCCGCTGGTTCTCGGCAACTTTTCTGCCGGTGTCAGGCGTCACTCCAAGCCTGAAAATTTTGTGAACTGGAAGATGATTCGAACCTACGACCCTCGGATTAGAAGCTCGTTGTTCTACCTCTGCTCCACGCCACCACGTTTTGTACATATATGTGCTGCTTATTGTAAGCGATACAACTACGCGGAAAAAAACAGCTTCTTGCCTTGAGAAGTGCAATGTCGTACCATCCACCGTATACAAACGAATATTTCGGATGCAGCTTCACGCTCTCAATGTAGATCTGGTCAGATTTGTCTCGTTTTCCCATTGCTTCCGTTGAGTTGTAAATGGCCTTAATACTTCTCGCCTTTTCTGTCCTGATCAAAGAAAAAAAGAGAAGGGACCACACAAACACAACAAATGCGCAATTATTTTATTACTCGGAAGTCACGGTACATTGTCAATCACTCAGCAATATTTAAACAACTGCTCCTGATATAAAGCAAAGTAATGTCAGAACATACATCACTTAACCGAAAGAAGCACATTCTTATGTTTGCCGTGACCAACAGTTACGATCCCACAAAAAAGCAAGGCAAGTCCTGAGAGCAAGTCCAATGAGCATAAATCCCAGGGAAAAAAGATATGGCATGGTACTTGACGGTTGCAAGGAAGAAGCGACAAGGGCATATTGCAATAAAAACTGTATGTACTGCTCTTTGAAAGCAACAAGTGGTTGCTCAAAAGTGTGTTGCAAGGGCACAGTCTTTGATGTACTATCGACCAAAATAGTTTACGGACCAAGGGATCTGACAAAAAGCTGAATATCTCCGCAGCCTCAAAACGCAGCGTGGTATTCCAATTTCCAGACTCTACTGGTATATGAGAACATCATTGTGATGTACGGTTTTACTGGCTACTTTTAAAGGCTGCTCGGATATTTAGCGTTTCCTGAGATCCCATGGTCTGTAAAATTTTTGGCTGATAGTACATCACCGACGCCATAAACGTCTATCTTAGTTTCTTTTACTTGCATTTCTAAAGTTGCTCTCCTTTTGTGTAATGTCATTATCTTATTCATCTTGATGTTCAGCTTTGTGTGCAGAGGCAAATGTTGTTTCTGGCTAAACTTATTACACTAAATCTAGTCCTAGCTAGAGCAGCTCGTATCGCTTTCAGTGAGATATTGGCGACCAGGCCATGAGTGCTAGGGGGCTTACAACCAGCAGTAAAAGACCGAAATGTTGTGCGGTCAAGGGACAGTTGAGGAACATTTCTTATCTGGCAATCCGCGGGAGTGTTCAACGTAGAGAGACAAAAAATCAGCGAAGGAAACATTCTATGAAAGCTTTTTGAGAACGGGTTTGAACACCTGAACTAAAAGAAAAAGCTTTTCTTGCTCATTATAGCCGGGCTTTTACAAAACTTATTCGAAACAAGCTTTATCGCAAAAACTTTTGCCACCAACACGTCAGTCGAACACCGATCATTTACACGTACCCGTGTACCTAACACTCCGCCTTAAAAACGTTATCCTGCATTTGCGAGATCTTGTTGATCAGTCGGAAAAGTATTGGTTTACTATAACCAACGTGGTAACATGATCTTCATTGGAAGGACTTATTTATGCATCATAAGTGAGTATTTCGCCTGGGAAGACCAAACCCCGAAAGATATCGCTAATCATGTTACTGCACCACTAATAGGACATAGGGCTTTAGTAGATCGTATCTGATTTGGCAGATTAACGGCATACGGATAATAGGTTTCATAAGGGTGTCTGTGGCATGTAGGATTAGATTTTGCAGCATTAGGCTTTATTTGCATGAAACCGCGCCTTTATCCGATGTTCGGAAACGAAAAAGTGGGAAAAGCGAGTAGTACGCAACAGCTACACCATTTAATTCATTGAAACTCTGCTCGTGCAAGGACAATTTAAAAACGTTCGTCACGAAAGATTTGCGAAGAGGTTACCGATAATGCCGAATACATTGGACACCATTCGAGAAAAAAGTTTGAAGTACGATTCCACTGCCCAATCTTCCATCAAGCGTGTGTTGACACGCTACAATTTACTTCGTAGCATTGACATCAAATGAAAGCAGATGTTGTACGAGTCATTAATTTTCACCGGCCACTACGGCCACATTTGCCGCTTTAGCCAGTACTACGCTTAGATGGTTCCAGTGCAAAGTCAAATATGTAAAAACAAACCGAGACAGTGAGGAAAGAAAATGTCCATTGTACACGTTCTATATCACTCCTAAAAAGTCCTACGTGCTTCGTTGGAAACTCCAGACTTCTTCTCCGGGGCACCTAACAACACTCTATACACCTTTCATAACGCTGCCAAGTCATCAATAGCTTACTTTGTTTACTGCCGGTGGACCATTGGAGTTACCGAATGGGTACCAATAGAAGGGAAGCGCAGTCGAGCATGGCAGAAAACTAGATGGGATGATAAAGTTAGGAAAATTGCAGGCGCAAGTTGGAATCAGCTAGCCCAAGACAGTGTTATTGGAGATCGCGGGGAGAGACCTTCGTCCTGCAGTGGACATAAAAATAGCCTGCTGCTGATGATGATGTTTACTGCCACGCAAATTCCTTGATCAGGCGTTGCAGAATAGCCCCTGAAATACACAGGCACACTCGCTTCTAGCTTGCCAATTCCCTTATTTCAAAGTTAGAGCTAGTTCTCTGCGATCCTACATAGAATTTATCCTGGCAGACCAATTCTAATTCCAACAGACCAATGGTTGTCTTATCTAGGTAGTACAGCACCTGCCCAAGTCTATATATTTATCATTACTTAAGCTAGAATATCGGCTACCCCAAATTTGGCTCTTATCCAAACCGTTGTCTTGCTACCTCTCAACATTATTTTTCGTTCCATCGCTAGTTGAACGCTTCTGAAATTTCTTTGTTTTCCTCCCCATATGTCTGCTGTTTGTCCTTGTACGAGTGTAAGGCTGCGATTGTACATTTTTGCTTTCAAGGATATCAGTAAGTTGGGGTCTGGACCAAGCAACTGCCTGCCGTATGCATTCCAACCAATTCTGGTGTGGTGTGACTGAATCGTCGATCCAAACACAGACAGATACGCAGGTTCTAGAGGCTGCCTGCCAATCAAGAACTATCGTTTTCTTTCCAGGCTATTAGCCAGTACGCCGATCTTGTGTACTATATTTTTGAAACCTGTTCTTACACTTCTGTCAACCAAGGTCATCAATCATGTTTTGCAATTTGCTATGTAAAGTTGTGCAACAACACATTATCATGTGCACACATCAGCCTGCTGAGATGCCCGAATGTGCCCTGTTGATTAATGTACTATATTGTTACAGGGAGATCTCAGAAAGGGTTTATGTTCGAGATTTACAAATGACAGCGAGTGGCACCACAACAACAAACATGGCGAGCAGGGACACAGCTCTTCCTCTTTCTCGTTTGCTATGCTCAGTGGTGCACCGAATGGGGGAAGGGAGTTTCGAGTGCGGTAACCGCCCCCTCCCTCCTGAGGCCGAGTTAACCCGCCCCCCCCCCCCCCCCTGCACGCATCCAGCCCCACCAGCCTAACGTGTAGCGTCAGTACTCCGTTCACATTATCATTATAATTCAGGAGGTGGCTCGCGGTCGAATTTGCCTTATTAATAAAAACACTCCATCACTGTCTTGAATTTATTCTTTCACTCTTAAATTACTTTGAGTAAAACACTAATGTAATAAACATCGTCATTATCCTTGGTGTCATCATTATTATAATTCTTAGGCATTTTATTTGTTGTTGGATTCCTTTGGCTAAAGCAAGAAAATTGCATATTATGCAAAGTGCTTGCTTCCCCCTCCCCACCAAAAAAATTAGGTGCGACGGTCAACGCAGAATGTTTAGGTATCCTGTGATCTGTAAACACATGCATGTGTTCCGCAAAAACAAAGAGGACTATCAAGCAAACTTACAGCTTAACCAGCAAAAGATGACTTTTGAATGTTATTAGGCACAACACTATGCAGAGATTAATTGCCACGCAAGACAAGAAAAATTTGTAATTAGTACGCTGAATCAACAGTTTTTTAGCATTCATCCTTGGTACCTTAATCATGAGAAGAAAATTCACAGTGGTCGAATTGAAGAAGCCTTTTTTTCCTTACCCGCTCGTTACCATTATCGGCCACCTTCGATAATAATATTTTCAACGTTAGAACTGGCCCAATGTTTCTCCCACGAATAATTCCAGCGTAAGAATTTTTTGTAAATACAGGCCCAGAAGAATAAAATCGGAGCTGGAATGCATGTGTTTTGTACTTCAAAGGTATAAATAGCAGTTTATTGAACACATTGATCTCTATACAACGGCTTTATTTACCGCATGCATTTGCATCATATTTAAGCAATGTTTGAAACAGCAATCAGAATCTACCACTCATTTGCTAAACTTGATGAAATAGCAGAAAAAAAGACAATAACGCAAGGATATGAGAGTATTATACTTACGGTTTCATCACACAGTGCGCGGCGGTCAGCAACACGTTGCTTGTTATAATGCTTGAGCCGCAGTGCGTAGATTGTCTCCGCCAGTTCACTAAAAGGTGTACCTGACAAGCACAAACTGTTTTTAGTGCACTAACGGCAATGCTTTACAGGCAAGTATGCCTTAACTCTTCTGAATTGCAGTGTATAGTAAAAAAATGTACTAAATGAAGCAAGATCCGTCAAAGAAAAGAAAATGAAAAGAAAAAATCTTCCTCTGCTATAAAATTCAGGTCTCCTCGTTTACAACTCAAGTGAAAGGTAAACGTTATGGTGCTAGAACTTCTCTCACGGCAGGTTCCATCGAATTGGGATATTGGAAATATTACCGAAGGAACCAGGCCAACAGTACCCAGCACATTAGGGCAAACATTTGGTGAATTCGCCCGAGACTACAGCTCAACCTGGATGCCAGGCTGATTAGCGTGCGTATGCTCGGTGGCTCGTATTGTCAACTGTAGGAGCCTAGGTTACGGTAATGGTCATTCAAGTAACTACAGGAGACAACCGATGCGGAATTTTAGTCTCCAAGATGTTCTAGATTTATTGATGCGTGGGACATGGAGTTTTCTTTGGCAGCAGCATAACATCCGATAAAAAATCCTTCTGACTAGTCATGTTTATGTTCTTCTAAAAATGTATTCTCCTTCTGAAATGCGTCTCTATGTGACGTCTCTACCGTTGTCATGGTCTTCTATGAGCAAGAAAGCAACGCTCGCGCGACAATTCTGATGGTTCGTGGGTCAAGCAAGCACCGCTCACGCAGCAATTTTGTTGGTGCGCGGGTCATCGTCGTCATCGTGTTAATTAAGATAGAGTTAATTCAGGCACTCAAACCCACGACTTCTTATGTCAATTAGGGCCAGGTTAATGAAGGAACCGGTAATTAAGGTAGCGTCAATGAAGGCGGTCCAACCCACGCACTTTGGTCGGAAAAAACAAGCAATAAGATTCTCATTCGAATGATAATGTCAAGTAATATAACGAATGTCTCTTGAGCACGCCGGCTATCGCCTTCAACCTCTTTGGTGTATGGTAAGGTGATTGTCAGTTTTTCAGAAGGGATTCAGTCTAACGCGTAGCATAATACCTAAATTTTCAGATGGTAAACAACAGTGGTTCTCGGTTGAACGAAAACAATCATGCAGATCCGAGGTGCTATGAAAGTATTTATGTGAAGCATTTTGCAGGTATCTGGCTTAGAGCACTGCACGGGCTCGGGCTTACCCGAAAGCCAGGGCCCGGCCCGTGGGCCGGGTCGGGCCGGGTAGGGCAGTTTTTTCACGGGCTCGGGCCGGGCTTGGGCACGGCATGGGCTTTTTGACTCGGGCCCGGGCCGGGCTCGGGTATTTCGACACGGGCCCGGCTCAGACTTTCTGGTGGTGTGCATGTAACTTGAGGCGAGTTAGCCTTGCACGTCTCGACTCTGAAATACCTGTTGCCGCGACGCAACTGGAAGCTAGCAGTGCTACTCCTGTGTACATCCCTTCTTCCGTCGTATATTGCGCTGTTTCACCAGAATGCAAAAGGCCACAAAGACCGAAGTCACCTCAAAACAAAGGATGCCAGTGTATTCCTTACCTAAATCAATGTAATTAATGCTTTCTGCGCGGTGTAAGCGCGTTCACGACTTGCTGATTCTTAAAAGGCGAATTTGTAAAACGATGTCTGGTAAGATTAGATAATTCGTCACGCGGCGGAAATAAGGCACTGCGTCTATCCGTGATTAAAGGCATGTTCTCAGCCTGCCTCCTAGCAGCAGCGCATTACGCTGCACCATGAAGGAACGAGAAGCTTTCTTTCTCCATTTACTCTATCGATGCGCTACGCTCACGACCGGTCGTGGCTACAGTTGGGCTATAGTGTACTAGAACGCGGTTGGGTGGGACGAGGGGCTGAGGCGACGCATGCTTTGCAGTGAGGCGCCCGACGTGGAAAAATTCTGTGGCGGCTCTGGGATAGAAGTGGAATGGGCCGCATCAAGGTCACGCCGTTGGAAACTGCTGGCGATAATGCTCGGCAGGGTCATTGGTACTACTTTGCGCGCTGGTATTTGCGTTCAAACTGCTCAAATGGTGTTCATAATTGCATATGGCATACATTTATGCCTTAATAATAAATAATTTCATTCTCTTCTATTCATTTTTAATGCCGCTCGGTGGTCTTTTTCAGTCTCGGGCCGGGTTCGGGCCGGTTTCGAGCAGGGCCGGGCCGGGCTCGGGCCTAAAGTAAAGGGGTGGCGGGCTGGGTCGGGCGGCTAACGTAGATTACTCCCGGGCCCGGGCCGGGCCCGGGTCTCGCCATAAAACTTTTGATCGGGCTCGGGCGGGCAGGCTGATGTGAAATCAGGCCCGGGCCGGGCCCGGACTGAAAAAATCGGCCCGTGCAGTGCTCTAACCTGGCTATTCAGCATTGTTCGGGGCTCCGAAAACAATTTCAGGTGCACCAATGTGTTCCTCTAAGTTGAGTAGTTGTGTGTGCGGCTCCCGATCTACGTGTGTGTGACGACGTCAACACGATGACGACTACGTTGAAGACGATCTAGTGGCGTCACCGACTACACGTTAGAGGGAGAAAGAGACGACATTTATTAAGGCGAAAGCCTTATATGTCTGATGGTTCAGTCGACCTTAAACGCCCTTGAGCGAAAACCGTGTCGTCGACGCGAAATCGTACACGATGACGACTCGGTGTAGTAATTTACTTACTACACCGCCCCGGCATCGTGTCTTAACCATATGAAAACGCTCACGCAACAATTGTAAAGGTGTGCGGGTCACCGTCGTCATCGTGGTTAATAAGATAGAGTTCATTCAGGCACTCGAACCCACGACCCTCGGTGGGAGTCAAACCCTCGATCTTATGTGGGAGTCGAACCCATTGCCTTTGGCGTTAAGACTAAGTTAATTCAGACACATTTAGTCTAATATACAGTTAATTAAGTAACTCCTACCCCCCACCTTTGGTGGGAGTCGCACCCTCAACCTTTGGTGATAATTGGGACGAGGTTAATTAAGGCACAGTTGATTAAGGCAGCGTCAATTAAAGCACTCGAACCCTCTACCTTTGGGCGGAAAACACAAGTAATAAGATGTATTAATGCATTCGATTGATGATGTTAACTAATTTAAATAATGTAATGAGTGCGCAGGCTCTGGCCTTCACCTTCTTTGGCATATGCTAAAGTGACTATAATTTTTTTATGTGGTGGGGTGCCTTTTTCGTAGGGTGGAGCCCTAAGTCCAGGGCCCCATTGGCTCGCGCCACTCGGCGTTTCCGCAGGACCAGCCGTCAGTGCTCTTGCGAGTCCAAGCTGGTCAGCTCTGTCTTCCAGGAGGAAGGTGAAGGTGAAGGAATAGGGGAGTAACCGAGAGGATGGGGAGATTCCAAGGTGCAGTGATATACTGTGGGCTTTGGTCTACAGTAGGGACAGTATGTGGGATATTGAGTGGGGTGGAAGAGGTGAAGGTAAAAGAGACAGGGGAATGAATCAGTTTGAAGCTGTCGCCATGCGACGGAATCTTCTCGCCTAAGAAAATTATGTGGTGGGGGGAAGCATCTCTTGCTATTTCTGTAATGTTGTAGAGTGTCAGTGTAGTTCAGTTCTTCTGACGCGTTAGACAATCTTACGTACATATGGCTATATTGAACGGCAATAGCATTGGTACTTCGGCGAATGAATACTGAAACTCAATTAACTTGGGCAATCATTAAGTCTGTACAGCATCGCAATGTTTCTACGTAGCGTAAGATGCTATGAAGAAAGTACTCGGCAAAGCGGGCCGGTCCCAGAGATCGCACAGTCTAACACAAAGCCTCAAAATGCGAGCAAGGAAGGAAGACGACGAAGTACTGCGGCACGGACGCACCGAGCTAGTGCCGTTTAGAGCTGCCTATTACTAGGAATAAAGGCAACAAAGTGGCACAATTTGCATGCACCAAGTGTTTCAAAGTGCTGGTTGGCTTTGGAATGAGAGAGAGAGAATAAACCTTATACAAAACAGCACGCAAATGAAACGAGCGTAGGTAGGTTCTCCGCTCGGTAGTGTGTGGTCTCCACAGTCCAGGAGTGCAGCGGCCTTATACCCGTGCCACAGGGGCAAAGTAAAGTGCACTTTGAGCGAGTGCACTTTAGCGCGCTGAGTGTCAGTTTGGCGATGCGCTGATACACGAGTAAGAAAAGCGTTCTTTCAAATTGATGATGGCCATAGCGACCGGGAGTAAGGCGGGAAAGCATATATTTATTAATATAAAAATGCGTACAGGAAAAGAGTTCATTATTGTTAGAAACAACATTTACAATCCACCTTTACAAGCGGCGGCCACGACGGCAACTTGACCAGCAACAGTCAAAACGACTCGATCCGCCAAACAACTGCACATCCATTACCCGGCGTGGTCGTGAACAGCCCGAGAGCGAGAGTAGTTTTTTGTTTTTCTTGTTTTTTTTTTGCGGTGTGGCACATTTTATTATCTTGTAACGTTAGCAATTTAAAACAATGTTATTAAAAATTACTCCTGACTCTTCTTTGGGTATCACTTTATGTATCTTCTAAGCATTGCTAACGAGGCTACACACTTCGCCGCCGCCAAGTGAGTTCGCCGAACACACTCACCGGCGAGTGCGCTCTGCAGTGAGTGTGACTAAGCGTTCCCGTGTTGCAGCCTGCGAATCAGACTAGCCGCGAAGTGCACTTGCTCCTTTACTTTGCCCATGTGGCACAGGTATTAGCCATTCTTCTCGCTCAGTGACTAATTAGAGCTTGTCCACTGAGTCGCAGCTGGACTGCGCTGCCTCCCATAAGAGTGTTGTGGGGTGTGTTATGGGTGCGAGCTATGGTTTGCTTGCTCATGCCCATACAATCTGGTTGAGCGTTACGCATTCATGACAGTATGGGCATTTATAATAACACAGCACCGGGTGTATAGCCTGGTAAGGACTCAAGTGTGGATTTCAGTTTGGTTGGGCTTTCCGTCATACTACGGCTTCCGATCCGATGGGACGGTAACAGCGAAATTCGTGACAAGTCGTAGTGTTGTAGGGTGTGCGTGTACATTATCAATATCGGTTCTGAGTGCAACTTCTCGCCGCTCCCTCTCGCGGCTCCCGGTCTGGACACACTCTGGCGCAGACGTGTGTCTGTTGATTGCTACGTAAGGACTCATTCCCAGGATACCGCACGATGTGTTTCTGGTGGGAGTTGGTGTGCTCCACTGGGAATTCGATGTGCGGCCATCAAGATTTTGGCCCAGAAATATATGCATAACGTCGGAGAGTCCTTCTGGACTATGACGCACCTTCACTGCAGTCTCGGTATGATGGCTAACGCTGTCGCTAGTTCCTCTGTCTCCGCAGTGATCGCTCTGGAAACCGACGACGCATTTATTTCGTTCCTGCGATTGTTTACGACGCTGCTGACAGATGCGGAGCTTCTTGCAATGTTGCCCGCGTCTACGTACTAGGCGTTTGTACGGTTATTATACTTCGTTGCGAGCGCCGGCGCTCTGGCTTGGGAAATGTGAAAGGTTCGGTGCTTGATCCTGGGAATCACTGAGGCGTGCATATATTCCTGCACTCGTGTGTGGGTTTTTGATGGTGCGCTGACCTTCCCTACGGAATATCCGAGACATTTTAAGAAGCAGTATCCCACTGTTGTGCGTTATAACATTTCCTTCTGGTTACCAGGTGGGTCTCTATGATTTCCCGTGCCTTCTTGAACAACCCTACCTCCTCGTGGCCGTTCCATTTGAGGGTCTGAGCAGCAGTTTTTCTAAGTTGGCTTCCCACGTTAAGAGTTGCAGTGAATGAAGCCTACTTGCCGTATGCGAACGGCTCCCGATAACGCTATCGCGTTCTACTCTTAAAGGCGAAACTTAAGCGTCCTCCAAGTTTTTTTCGTGGCTCTTCACAAAACACCCGTTTGTTCTGTGGTTTAGCCCTCCAATTTTAACTCTAACTTCGTAGACTGCCAATTAATACCGTCCTGAATGCTACTCCTTCTTAAGTAAGATATGTTATTGGGCTTGTTAGGTGCTCAACTAATGACATAACGTAGCGCAAGGGCACAACCACAAAGAAGACACATGCGCACCTGTGTTTTCTTTGTGGCTGTGCCCTCGTGCTACATATTGTCAATGCTTTTTCTGGTACACCTTTTTTCGCTGATACATATCGTATATCTGTCTGGTGACAACATCACTCAAGAAGTCTGTTTTGTTTGGGCTATTGTTCATAGACTTCTGAATGACTGTTTGGCAGAAAATTGTTGGCAGTAGCCGCCTATAGTGTTCCTGAGTAAGTCTACAAGATACATTAAGCAAACACTGCATACAGAATGCTATACTGAGATTTCACAGAATGCTAACATAGGTGTTCGAGAAAACATCACAGCGAAGGGAAGTTGTATCATAGTTTCGATACACATGTTCACCGTCCTTTTTATGACTCACATCTTTATATACAGGGTGACATTAATTTAGAGCACTTTTTTATGTGACAAATGCACAAAGGGGAAGATTGGACATATTGCAATAACACTGCTTGAGCATATTAAGCCCCCAAGGTACTTACAATCCACGGAATTTGCTCTCTGCTGACTTGCTTGCCTCCGAATATCCTCCCTGTCGGTTCCGACTCACCACAACCTGTGTCAAGAAGTTTACACAGGTGTCGATGAACATTTCACGGCAGTCACTTCTCACAAAGCTTTAAAAAATGTTTTAGTTGCATTTGGGCAGTGTTGAAGTGGCACCATATCCGAATGTTATGTTGGTTTTGCATTTAAAATAGGACGATCAGACAGCACAATAACATACACAGGATCTTTGGAAGGCTAGGCATGCAATATCAGCGCGTCTTATGCTCTTATTAAACCGTCAAAAAGGGTGTGTTCGAATTAACATCTGTGCGATTCTTTCTTTTCAGAAACTGAGGGCATGACGACCTGTTATAAATGTACATTTTCAGACCTCATTGTCAAAATATCAATAAAAGAGCGAATAAATTAGTTGAAAAAAAAGACTGAAGCTGGCGCCGAATCTGCGCAGAGCTGCATCACATTGAACAGATCATTTCCTTTTTCTTATTTTTCAAATGCACTTGATTGCGATTAGTTAAGAACAATAACGTTCAAATATACATTTGTATTCACACATTGCATTTCTAAACACGGTATACATAAACTTTGCGTAGAGTGCTCTCGGTAAAAAAGAGGCTTCTCGCCATATTTACATGGCTTATTTTAAGACAAATTGAAATGTATGTGACGGCAATCGCAAACTAGTCCCTTGTTACATGAGGATCTTGTACATAATTAACAAATGCATTCAGTTTCCTGAAGTATCATGAAAAATACAGTAATATCAAAAAGGAGAACAGTGCGTTACCTAACGCACACATTGTTGATTTCATTCAATGAGAGAAGTGTGATTAATACCGCACCACACATTGTTTTAAAGGCACAAAAACATGGAGCGAAGGGTTAATGAACATTTTCTTTCTATGAATTGAGACAATGAAGTGTTATATCGGCTGCATAAGACTGCAGCATTATTAACAAATGACTAAACCCGATTCAGCAGATGCTATCAGCCCCGTGCGTTTACCCCAGAATACGCGCACCCTCTCAGCAACCACGGGACACATGCAGCAGTGTCGTTCGAAACAATACTCGCTTTGATCTCTCTTTCCTTTGAGACTAGGGTAAGTGTTGTTATCCGTCCCATATCACAAATAAGTGATTAGCTGACAGCATGCAACGATGAATTGTCAAATTGAATAGGCATCAAAAAGCAGACTAGAGAATTCGCCTTCAAAGTTACGATTAGTCGTACATGTCTTCAACCGCTATAGGCCCCTTGCGCCACTTTAACCACACAATCAGTTGGTCGCAATGAAATAATGGGGCGGCAAAAAAAATCGTACAGGTTGCGTTATAAAATGTAATATTACAACTGGAACACTGCGAATAAACCGCGTATCCCATCTCAACTACAACTTACACTTTCTTAGCCCATGCTGCATGACACGTGCAAAACAGTTCGCCTAAATACACGGTAATAATTTCATTGCAATAGCAATAACATTATTACCACTCCAGGCGTCCGTTTGCCGTCGGCTTCGCCGTCGCCGTGAGGTTCCGTATAAAGTCGACGGGCGATAAAATCGTCCCAGCGCGCCGTATGCTCTATGTGTGAGTGAAATCGTGCGAGAGTGAGCCGGCAGTCGCGGCTCAATATCGCGCACACAAGTGCGGCAAGCGGTAAAGAAGCGCCCGGTTTTCCACTCGCGCTCCACGGGAGAACTTTTTTTCACTCCTTTTGCGCAGAAAGTCGATTTCGCATGCGTGACTTTGACAGGGGGGCAATTTGAACTGAGTTGCGACTGCGCCCTCCTCCGTGGGATTTGCCCTGCGGCTCCCTTTCTTCACCCTAGCTTCTTTCTCTAACTCTCGTTCGCAGGCGGAACCGCAGGGCACTTAGCATAACTTTGTGGCGGAGACACCACCTGCTAGTTGTACGCGTGGACCGTGTCTAATCGGAAGCTTTTAAGTTGTATTTGCTGCCCTTCCCATTCAAACGTCTACAAGATTTGTACATCAGTAATGGTTTGAACTGCTATCCGTAACATTGGTTTTCTTTACGGCTGGCCAAATGTGTGCATGTGTATGCGTCCGCACAGGTACCTGTGTATCTGTACATCGACCGTGGTACTCGTGTCGATGCGTGTGCGTGATTATTTGTGACCGAGCATATTGTTTCGTGCTTGGTACGCCTCAACAAGCTTGCTCTTATATGCTTAGCTGCTAATACAGTCCAGTTCAGTAAAGTTGAATTCGCCTTTTATTTCAAGCGTTTTCAGTACCCCGATCAAAAATTGCACAAAACGTATTGGTTAATTTTACTTGCGATGAGGCAATTTAGTTACTGTAACATATTATATTAAGTTTATTTTCCGTGAGCATGAAAGCGTTTCAATGATTAGCTTCTTTTTCATGCGTAAGCATTCCGTGGCGAGTACCCCAACTCCGTCCCGCGAAAAGTATAATGCCTTGTCATCATCATCATCAGCCTATATTTATGTCCACTGCAGATGAAGACCTATCACTGTGATCTCCAATTACCCCTGTCTTCCGCTGGCTGATTCCAACTTGCACCTTCAAATTTCCTAACTTCTTCACCCCACCTAGTTTTTTGCCGTCCTCGACTGCGCCTCCCTTCTCTTGGTATCGATTCTGTAACTCTAATGGTCCACCGGTTATCCGTCCTACGTATTACATGGCCGTGCCCAGCATCATTCTTTCCGCTTAATGTCCACTACAATATCGGCTATCCCCGTTTGTTCTCTGATCCACACCGCTCTCTTCCTGTCTCTTAAAGTTGGGCCTAACATTTTTCGTTCGATCGCTCTTTGTGCTGTCCTTAACTGGTTCTCTAACTTCTTTGTTAACCTCCAAGTTTCTGCCCCATATGTTAGCACCGGTAGAATGTAATGATTGTGCACTTTTCTTTTCAATGACAGTGGTAAGCTCCCGGTCAGGATTTTGCAATGCCTGCCGTATGCACTCCAACCCAATTTTGTTCCTCTATAAATTTCTTTCTCATGATCAGTATCGCCTGTGAGTAATTGACCTAGATAAACGTACTCCTTTACAGACTCTAGAGGCTGCTGGCGATCCTGAATTCTTGTTCCCTTGCCAGGCTATTGAACATTATGTTTGTCTTCTGCATATTAATCTTCAACCCCAGTCTTGCGTTTTCTCGGTTAAGGTCCTAAATAATTTGCTATAATTCGTTGGTGAAATTATTGTATTGTAATTATGGTTCTAATTCGGTGTTCGTTGTTGTAATTATTGCTAATTTTCCAAGCACAGCACCAAGTACAAAATAGTTCAAAGGTGCTCTTAAGAAGCAGGTGAACCTCGTTGCTTGTAATGGCGTGATAAATGGCGCAGTCGTCTTCGCAAAGTCAAATTTTTTTATGGAACATGTAGTTGCATGAAAAATGAAACATTTTACAGCAATAAACATAGTGGAACCAAAACCAAACCCTACGAGCCCCGCTGGGCTCATCATGACCAAACAAATGCGAATACACCCGTGTACTTAGATTTAGGTGCACGTTAAAGAACCCCAGGTGGTCCAAATTTCCGGAGTCCCTCACTACGGCGTGCCTCATAATCAGAACTGGTTTTGGCACAAAAAACACCAAAATTTAAATTTAATTTTTTTAATCATGACCAAACGTGGTCATGTGGAGACCAGCAAGGCTTAGCACCATATTCTTCTCAAAGTCTGTATGGCCTTTTTCGCGCAAACAAACTCTATATGGCACACCACTGCCTGCTTCCCATACTACGTAGAAATGTCAACGCTTCAGGACCTAGATTAACGGGTATTTCCGGTGTTGTCACACCTTGACGAGAAAACATAGATGTCACTCACCAGCACGGTTGAGTTTTTTGTCCAGTTTCTGTAACAAACAAGAGTGAAGCAACCCTTCACCATGGAAAAAATAAGGTGATAGCGCCAGATGCTGTTCATGAATTTCCAGAAATCACTATAGGCACTGATAACGCAATTACTAAAAGCACATCAGACGACGTGCTAAATGTGGCCCCACGAACGAGCAGGTTACGTGGATTTCAGAATTCATTCATGAGGCTGCACGAACTGTGCCCGTCTATTTGCTATTTGTAGAGGTCGATTTTGTATGGGAAAGTCATCCTATTTTACAAGCACCTTGCTTGTGTCCTACGTCTGCAGCAGACGTTTCGCACTGCTTTCTTCATATTTTTGTTTTTCGGAGAACTGCTACATACACGAAGCATTTGGTTTTTTTGGCGGTGAAGATGCAAAACAATTCCTTCTGACAGTTTGTCCCTCGCGCGTAAAATACTAGGACCTGATTTAGTCATTCGTGGCTATGGGGGTGGATCATTTTGGTGTTTGTCAAGGTGTGTAAGAATAGCTCTGGCAAAGCGGATCTTTCTTCGCCTCTTCTCTCAACCTTTCGGGTGCTTGTTGGTGGCGGCTGCTATATTGACGTTTCTGCAACAACATGGGTCACTGGTGATTTGGCACTGATTATTATGCAGTAATATACAACTTGAGCCACTTTGTATATAAAAAAGGCCATTTTCCACTGGGTATGTGGGACGTTCTTGCTCAATCTCCGAGAATGTGCATGTGCGACGGAGTCGGCGCCCGAATAGACATGCAGAACGCGAGGCAAAAATCAAAAAGTCAGCAACAAATGCATCTGAGTGTGAAGGAAGAATAAAAGGGAACAAAATGTGACTAGAGACCGCATGTATCGATGAGCTACATAGCAGTGAAAAAAAAAGACGACAACAGAAACTTGTTGTCGGCTACAGAGAAGTGACCAAGATACACACTAAACATTTTCACACCCTTAAGGGAGTTAAATTGGGTGTTTTCCGCATTTACACCCCTGTGCACACCCTTTTAGCACCCATTTTGTTAAAAACACCCTATCATATGGATGTATACGACACATAAGGTGTGAAGTTGCTCAAAGAAGGGTGTTAAATCGACGTCTGAAGGGTGTTGAACACAAGGATGCATGCATAAATCTGGCCATAAGAACGCGCATACGTCCGCGCAATGAGCCATGTGTCTATGTATGTCATTTTTTTCTAAGATACTGATGTTACTGGCATGACGGGCACTCCAAAACGTATTACCTTGAAAAGTAGACACATTCACTTGCAATTTCATGAAATATCATTAGATTTAGTTCTCACTGTGATACTACAGTGCAATTAGACACTTTTAATACAAACTGCAGTAATTGAATGAAAACGCGAAAGCAACTCGCAAAATTTTGCAGGAATTTAGCGGTGCCTTTAGCAGCCCAACAAAAAGTTGCGAACCACGGTGAGATGTCTTTTTAAGCGATGCAAGGTAGTAATTAGACACGCAGGCATAAAAATTAGGCTAATTCACTTGTCAACCAACCAAGTCAGACAATCCTGCTTACGTAATTGAAGCCCATCATCGATATAGTTCATAAATGGTTCTTTGAATGCCAAGAACTGATGCCGCTAATTGCTTCAGTGTAATGAATTCCGGACTATGGAAATATGGAAAACCGAAACATGTACTGCGGAAGAGCACAACTGTCACTCCTTTGGCAGACGCCACGAGTGATGTGAATGCTTGCGCCTCACACTGTGGCACGACCAATAATGTAGCGCTCTTATCGAGCCACGATCTCGCTGAAACTTCATGCTGTGACCTGGCATGGTCTCCTTGATCGGACGCAGCTGGTATGTTGATCGTACCTGTAGAAGCGCGCTGATCAGATCACTCACGGTCAAGATTTCTGCGATGCACTCAAAGTCATGCAGCCCAGACATCGTAAAAAAAAAAAACCGTAACGCTCGACACGAAACGTATTCGCCACTCCCAGCTCACCGGTACAGCTAGAGACAACAACGAAGTGGCAGCAAGCACGCGGCCACGCCAACAACAAAGCTGTGAGAATAAAGGGGCTACGGCAGAAAATTTTTATAGTTCGACTGAGTTCGGCGCAGCGCGATTTACGCGGCTGCGCCCTCCCGACTGAAAAGCGACCGGAACTAATGCTACGACGCTTTACCGTTGCCTAGACAACCCGGCGCGCGGCAGGGTGGGAAGGCGGAAGCTGCTACGTCACCTCATTGACTCTTGCTTCAAAAGATGCGTTGTCTCTTTTTTGTCTGTGTCCGCGTCTCGCGCTCTGGGAAATAATTTTAAACGTGTGATTGGTTTTATGTGCGGTCTAATCAGAGACGTGGTCCGTGCGTTGTGTATTAATCGTGCCCCACCTCAACTCAAAGCCTTGGCACGCGCTGGAAGATGGATCCACGGAAGCAGATACGAGCAGTTGCAACGTGCCCGGTGTCGGCGGTCGGTATACTACTGTCAGTATGGAAAGTTTCAGGCAAGTGTCCGTTCATTTCAGGGGCGTAGCCAGAAATTTTTTTCGGGGGGGGTTCACCGGCCCGACCGGGGGAGGGGGGGTGGAGGGGGGGGGGGGGCAAGCTTCTGCTTTCCTCAAGGGCACGTGATCGATAATAAATATCGGTAGTTTAAGCAGACTCTATACATGTATATCAAAGACATGGGACCCCCTCGCATGTGCGTGTGCTTGTGAAGAAATTAAGTAAAAAGTAAAGCAAGCTCAGTAAATACAGTAAGTACGACAGACAGGCACAGTGGGCGTTTGGAGCAACGGTCTCTCATCGCGCCGCTGAATGGACCAGTCTTCGAAAACGCATCATTGAGCCGACCCGTGCGATCGGAGAAGCCATCATTAATTGTTAATTTCCGTTAAGCGTAGATGGCGTCGTCCTCGTCGGGGCGAAGTGCGTTTCACAAGTCAAGGACGGCTATACGCGTGAAAATGCACGTGTGACCAGGCTATACCTACTCCCATAGCAATAGCTTGTTCGCTGCGTCTTTGCGCTAGAAAACTTAAATGCGCGCAAAAACGCGTAAGAATTTTTTTTTTCGAAGCTTTCGTCGCCCTGCTCCCTCATACGAGTGGGTTGCATTTCCTGCGGCAAGTGCATGGGCCGCTGTGTCTTCCGCTGTGTGCGAGCGTGCAGCCGTCATTTGCCTTTACGTCAACAGATTCAGAATTCTACAGAATATTTCACCGCACAGCATAGATATGGCATGAGTACGCATTTTAAGTAGTGCGTGCAACTCATTTCTGCTTCACTTACGCCTGGTGCAAACAGGAAGCGGCCTTGTACCTCACAGAATCTCGACTGATTGGTGTACTAGTGATGCAGGAATGAACTCCGGTATTGTTCAGTGCATAGTGCACATAATCAATTTCTCAGGACGCATGAACTCCGACGAGAACTGTCAGCGCCTGCAACAAGAGTTTACTTACGCTGTACTGCGCCCAGCAGTAATTCATGCTTGTCGGCTGTCTGTTTCGTGCATTCTATTGCGAGTCGGTGGAATTTCACTGCTGTCATCAACCCCTTCGTGTGTACATTGCTGGTTTGGGATTCCACAACAAAACAGCAACTACCAGCCTTCCGTAATTGCTGGTTTGGGATTCAACAACACAAGAGTAATTACCAGCCTTCCGTAGGGGCGCAATCGCAAACAAGAGACGTTTCTCGCGCAGACTAAGCCTACGTTCACACTTGGGAAGCGGCAAGCGGGCGGAAAGGCCTAAGCGGCCGGAAAGGCCAAAGCGGCCGGGAAATTTTTTCCGCGCCTGTCCAAATTGTTCACATTTGTTTTGCTACCGCCGCGGCCGCCGCTGCCGTTTTCGTCCAGATCCATCTAGTCTGCGTACGTTTATCGGCGTGGTGGCGCTCATTATCGCATTATTTCGAGCGGTATGTTCATTCTTTCACCCACGTACCGTCATCAAAAGTGATCATGCTACGCAACTTCGCGTGTCATCTGCGACCTTCGGTTCGTAATTCTCCGCATGCGTTCCGTAATTCTCCGCACACGGGCGCGGTAGCGCTGAGTCACAGGTCGGTGCCTAGGCGTGATAATATTTCTTTAATAGCTTTTGTTTACAAGTTGTAATAACATTTCATCATTTCGTAATTGTCGGCGCCTCCAGGACACCAAAGGGGCAACGGGAACACCACAGCTAAAACCCGGGCTGGCCCTTATGTTGGGGCTCGCCAAAGCCTGCGCGTCCTACGTGATACCTACGCTCCCAATCTATCGTCGCGACGAGAAAAGCACCCCGCGACTTCTGCAACATACCCTACACGTGCGAGGAGAATAATGGAGCGCCAACGAGGAATCTGCCTAACTACTGTCTGCCATGGAAGTGGAAGAAGAAATGGCTTTTATACTTCTACCTACTTGTTTTCTAGAAATGGACAATGAATAAACGGAAGACGCGGACACCTCGGAAACGGCGCTGGTGGGTTCGCCTGGCTTTGCAAAAGCGCGAGAAGTTAGGTCACGCCAAGGCTTCGTTGCCGCACCTCCGGTCGCACGACGTTGAATACTATCGCGAGTATTGCTGACAGTACGTTTTTGTGCCACTCTTGTCGTAGAGCAAGGGCTGGTTCTTGATCGCGTCGATCAGCATTACAGCCTACACTTTTGGTGCCATGTTCAATTTTACGACCAGTTGTTTACATGCTAGCTAGTGTAGCTTCCAGTGAAGCAGAACAACTTTCCGCCGCGTGGCCCGAGACCGATTTGGCTCGCAGCCTGTTTTTCTGCCTGTTTTGCCGCCTAGGCGGGCGGATTTTTGCAAGATTTTGCCTCTTCCTACAGCTTCGAGACCAAGTGTGAACGTAGCCTAAGATCCTGCGCGAGCGCGGCCTAATCGGCACCTGAAGGGAAGCGGTGGAAATGTATACCGGAGATTTCGACCACTTGGGGTCTAACTAAATCTAAGTAAACGGGCCTCGAGCGTTTTCGCCATCATCTAAAATGTGGCTGCCGCATTTGTTGCTTCATTTGTTGCGCATTTGTTGCTTCAGAATGCGGCCGCCACATTCTCGCCCAAAACTTCACAGAGTGTCAAAGCCTTGACAAACACCGTGACAGTTTTTTCCATATGCAGACATGATTCGCTGTAAATTACCAACTTAAACGGAAGCGCCCAGGAATGAAATTGTGATAGTAGCACCGGTTTCATGAATTATGTCAGCGCGAAGCGACGAAAACAAAGGGCGGGTAAGTGGGGTTGGGGGGGGGGGGGGGGTTGCGGAAAAAATTTCGGGGGGGTTTAAACCCCCCCAACCCCCCCCCCCCCCTGGCTACGCCCCTGGTTCATTTGGTGTTTCTTTATTTGATTACGTGTTATTGTTGGCTGTAAAAGTATCTGATTGTGATCCGATAGCATATTTCACTAATGTAAGCGCAAAAGCAGTTGCACGCAGTACTACGGCAAGATGGCTACCTCGATTGCCCCCGTGTCACTAGCAAGATGGCTACCTCAATTGCCCCCGTGTGACTAACGTTTCTGTGGCCACGTCGGGCGTGGTGCGCCTGCATAATCGCCGCTTTGTTTCTGAGCGCTTGAACTTTCGGAAATGTGGTGTTCTTGCGAGTTCAGCGCGGCTTATAACATGGTCGTTCGTTTTGTGTCGAGTAGAAAAAGAAGTGACGACTGGCTTCGCCTTTCGAAAGTACCGGCGCAATATTGGCTCTCCCTCGCGCGCCCGCGTACTGCTGCTGCTGCTGCTTGCCGGACGCCTTCTTCAGCGTGTTTTGGGCTATCTTTCTCTCTCCGTTTGTGTGTGTGTGTGGTGTGTGTTCGCGCGCGCGTACGTGTTTTGTAAGCGCTTTACGTGTGCGTGCGTGCGTCCGTGCGTTTTTTCTGAGCGCTGTGTACGTGCGTTCGTGCATGTTTTTTGAGTGTTTTGTATGTGTGCGTACGCGCGCGCGCGTGCTTGTATGCGGGTCTCTATGTGCTTGCGCGTGCGTGCGTTCGTGCGTGTTTTGTGAGTGCTTTGTATGGGCGCGCGTGCCTGTTGTGTGAGTGCTTTGCATGTGTGCGTGCGCGCGTGCGCGTTGCTGCTTTGCGAGCGTTTTGCTTGTGCGCGCGTGCTTGTATGTGGGTGTCTGTGTGCTTGCGCGTGCGTGCGTTCGTGCGTGTTTTGTGAGTACTTAGCGTGTGTGCGGGCGCGCGCGCGCACGTGTTTTGTGAGCGCTTTACGAGTGCGCGTGCTTGTATGCGGGTCTCTATGCGCTTGCGCGTGCATGCGTGTTTTGTGAGTGCTATGTATGTGCGTGCGCGCGCGCGCGTACGTGTTTTGTGAGTTTTCTGCGGGGGCGCGCGTGCTTGTGTGTGTGTGTGTGTGTGTGTGTATTGAATAAAGTCGGTAGTTTTACACGCAATAAACCTCTTCAAAATTGGTGCAGCGGCGGTCCCCGCCCTGAAAACCGAGTTTGGTGTCGAGCCACTCTAGAATATATGGATGCGCCGGAGGACCAGTGGAAGGTGTAAGTTTCCTCCTTTTTCCCCCCTCTAGCCTGATGAATCCACTTCCTTGATTGTTATTGTGAAATAAACGTTTCATCAACAGCATAAATACATAAATCAGAAATCCGGAAAGTGTGTTTCACGATTACACTAATTTCGATCGTGAAACGTGTACCTTGGGTTAGCCCACATTTCCTTGAAGTAGGCAACTGCTTATGAGGCAGCGGCAGGCGAAATGCTGCCACCCTTTTCGCCCGCACAAAAAATGTTTTGCCTACAAATGCAAAAACGCCCGTGTCTCGTGCATTGGGGGCACGTTGAAAAACACCTAGGGGTCAGGATCAATCCAGAGTCACCCGCTATCCCGTGCCCCTTAATCAAATTGTCGTTTTGACACGTAACACTCCCGAATTCAAGGAGACAACTGCTTAAATTGTGAATAGCTGGTTATTTGCGATATTCCGCATATAGCAATTGGTTTAAGCAGCTTTTACTGAAGATATGAACTGCTAAGATTTAGGTCTCTCTGGGGTGGTTCTCATGCCTTTCGAAAATTGTCCTCTATAGCCCAATTATAATTCGTAAAAATAGAATTTATAAGGCATGCCCTCCGACTCGAGAATGTGTTTGATTGAGCTATAGGTTTAATTGAGAAGGTTGCAGTGAGTCCAATATTTTTTTTAATGCTTTCTCAGTAGGAGTGTCAAAGTGTAAAAAAAAGCGTATGTGTGTGTGTAAATTGTTGAAAGCGAGTCATGTGGTGCAGGTGTGCGTGTGTGTGTGTAAGACTTCGCTCCTCGAAAGGGCAGGACTTGTGTAAAGTGACTTGTTGAACAACACTTTGCAAATGTGGTGAACATGGTTTAAATAATGGATTTGAGACCTGCAAGAAGTTGCGACATTCTAACACATTGCTCTTGCATTTACCACGGATTTGCCACTGAATTTTACAACTCTCTGGTGCTGTTTGGCCAGAAAAGGCAAGGAAACAATAATTAATCAAATTTGCTTCATTCACACTATTTATAGCCAACATAGTAGCCCAAGTCACTAGTGTGATGGAGTATATATTTGCAATGTGGCACTAAGATTACTCATTACATTCAACTTAGCCGCTTTCATAGCTGGTAATAAACTTAGTGAGCACTAAAAGAAATATTAAACAATAGAAATACCGCTGGCACAGCACTGGCAACAGTGTATGAGCAGGCAAACGTATATGTGTGTGGAAATTTCAATGCAATGAACTTTCACTACAACATCTGTGGTATGAGGCTTTTTTTTTTCTCAGTAAGCTGTACCGAGTCCGTACTTTGATTTTTCTCTTGCCAACCAAAATCACCTTTATTGCCAGTGATCTTGTCTCTCGTTCTGGTAGCATTTTTTTATGTGGAACTAAAAATGTCATTTCTTGCAGGTCATCCAGATGACAGCCTCACAATTCGCAGCCTTTGTGCTCTCCATCAGAAACCCATCAGGGGCAAGCCACTTATGTTTGCCTTCAGACAAGACAACATTGTAAGTAGATATAGGCGTGTAGTCGAATATTCTGAAACAAGTTTCCATTTAATACTGTGAGGCTCCTTTGATAGCCTTAGGTTCATATTTTGTGCAGTTGTGTGTATGCTGTTTTTAGATATTGTCGATGGCACAATGCACATTGCAGATATGACGACTATGAAGTATATACTTGCAATTTCATCATTGCCTTTCATAATGTTTTTCTTTTGTGCAAGGATATTCAGAGATTGGGGCATTTCAGCATCATATTCTGTATTGTGCATTCAGTGCTCATTTCAAGTTACCCTCCTCCTGCCAATTTATTTGCGAGAAAAGAGTATTTGTTTACCCTCTTCAATGCGATTCTTATTTGCTCATTGCGTCAAACTCCTCTACCTTTAATTATCACATAATTATCACAACCTCAAAATTTCGGCTGTTATTGTTTTGAAAACAGTATCAAAATCAAAATGTGCTAGATTGCTATCAAGACTGCAAGGGAATTGATGAAATTGCAAGAAACCGTGGCTTCTTATGGTAGTTCAAAACCTCTTTTCAGCAAACCATGTGCCTATTTCGTTTACTGAGCTGCTCATGAAATTCGCAAGCATGTTTGATTTAACACAGTCGTTACAGGGGAAGAGAAAAAAAAAAGATTAACAGGAGCACTTTTCATGAGGATGCAATGCTTTTGGATATTCTCCAGGTGGCAAAATCTACATTTCGGAGAGAGAGTGACCTGGAATCGGAGAGGGTGGGGCAGGGAGCCAATTTGCAGCCATTGTGACTCATGCATGTAGTGGCAACACAGGATGAGAAATAGTTGTGGCACTGCGGTCTAGTAAATAGGTCAGCACTTACATAAACTCCCCCACAGTGAGGGGGAAACGTAGGATATGTTGTCCAATAAAGATGGTGCTTTTAGGAGACAGCAGGAAATTTTAGGCTCTAGTTGAGCAGCTACAATATGAAGGACCACGTAAATTGTAGGAAGCCAACATAAACTGAGTAGAAGGACGTACGTCACTGTTCAGAGCACGAAGTAGAAATTCGGAGCATCAGGAAGGATTGTAAGTATAAATAAGGAAATAGTACTTGTCAGCGTATTGCCTAGCTAACAAGGGCAAAAAATAGTTGGCAGGACGTTCTATATTTTCCAGGGAAATGTGCTGAAACACTTATTCTTACTCAGTCAGTAAAGAAATATACAATAAATAAAAAATAACTACGTATACAGAAAAGGCCTTATAGACTGCAGTGGAGAGTTGGACATTGTTGAGCTAGATGCAAGTACTGCTTTGCTACTGTAATGCAGGGCAGGTGAGAATGCAGTTGGGGGTTTCGTCATTTTCGTCTGTTGTGCACTCTCTCTGTACAATAGTGCTCTTCGTCTCGGAGTGTATAAATGTTGCATTCAAAACAATTCTCATGCCTTGAGCACAGCAGTCTTATTGTGTCTTCTCCCATGAAGTCTTCTGCTGCAGTGCTTCTGAAGTGTAATGCACAACTACATTGCAGATTTTATATTGTGAGTTTTATATTGCGGTCACATCCATGCTCCTGGAGAAATGCCCATTGCTAAGAGATGTCGTTAGTAGAGTCTACATTTTATGCTCTTATTTTCCATAGTGAAAAGGCTACTGTATATTCATTTTTGCTTCTATGCCATTTTGTATTTACGATGACTTAGTGATCGCGGTTTCTAAATTTGAAAACTGGAACTTTTGCCCAATTGAGCTGTGCCTTGTGTTCGGTCACAATAATTAGGGGTGTTGTTTTCAGAAGCTTGTTGCCTTATCAAATTCCCCGCAGTGTATAGGATCGTAATGAAATGTAGAGTCAACTCTCATGATTCTGTTATTTTGCTAATGCAGGAAGCAGGATTCCAGCACAGCCATCTCCTGCACTTATGGTCAAGATGCTCAGACAATGGAGTCCCTGTTCCTTGTGGATAACCGTGAACAGTATTCTCGCTTTTATGAAAGCTAAAGGTGATTTCCTGCATAAATTAGGATTTTGCAGCTCAATTGTATACACTTTATTCTAATTTGAAGCAACTAATATATGCTGTTTAATACTTTTATACTGTTTGATACAATCATTTCTTGTTGGAAAATATTAAGCATGATGTTTAACATTTATTTATGCATTACTGGCTGATGCATGATGGCCTGTGTTTGAAAAATGTGAACTCACACATTTGAAGCTTCATTCAGTAACCAGAGTATGGCTGATTTAAGAAACATTATTTGCTCATTTATGTACAAGCCCTAATCTTCCATTATCGCACCAAGTACAAATAATTTAGAAATTGGCAATGTATCATCCGCATGTGGCCAGTAGAGTACCTTAATGAACAGTGGTTTGTTTTTATAAGGCCGCCATTGATACGGCACTTCGCACCTAAACAGTAATAAATCTGGCATATTTAGGCTGTCTTGCAGTAGAAAAAAAACATTTTCAAGCAACATATTTTATAACAGACCATGCATTGCCTTCGCATTACAAAATTTAAGGAAACCAGAATTGTAATCGGAAAATCTGCTACACAGCATTTTTAGCTTAGAGAACTCTATTTACATTTGAAAAAAAATGACTTAGGTGGGAAAAAAAATTTTCTTGCTCAAGGAATCTTGTTGAGGAGCGAAAATTCATCTTGATGCTCCTGGATCAAACCTTATTTAAAGCAAGTTCATGTGTGAAACATACGGCGTTTCAGTATATCAAAAATGTATGCCAGTCAAGCTTTATATCGACTTTCCAAATCAGCTTTTCACAATGATTTGCCATGACATTGGTGTACAAAATAACAGGGTGTGTTTCTTCTGTGCGTGCTCTACTTCCCTAATTGACCTTTGCAATATATATATTTTTTTCAAGGCCACCAAAACTAGAATTTTTGTACCTGAAATTTAATATTGAAAATTTATTCCTTTAAGTGGCACCAAACAGGCTGTGTTAGGGTTACCATATATACAGGTTGTTTCAGTTAACTTAAGCTAAACATTAAATAAATGCAAATGCTACATAGCTGGACAGAACCAAGGTAATGTTGTTCGCCGTCGCTTGGAGATACTCAGACTATTTTTTGTACTCGGCCTAATTTGATAATTAGACCTAATTATTTATTCAACTTCTCAATTATAATTAGATGAAAAGTGTCAATGAGTAAATTGTAGAGCAACATGAGAAACTCCCAATACAGCTTTCTGTTGCTCAATACGTGCAACATAAAATGCTTTTTCCGAGCGTGAAAGAAGGCCGTGAATATACGCAAAATTTTCGTCCGGCTGGCCGCTCGAGGCACTTTATGTGTACTCGCGGGGCATCTTTCACGCTCGGAAAAACACTTTTGTGTTGCACGTATTGAGCAACAGAAAGCTGTATCGGGAGTTTCTCATGTTGCTCTATACAATCTTCTAATTGACACTTGTCGTCTAATTATAATAGTCGAGAAGTTGAATAAATAATTAAGTCCAATTAGGCGGAGTACAAATTATAGTCTGAGTATCCCCAAGCGACGGCAAACAATATTACTTTAGTTCTGTCCACCTATGGAGCATTTGCATATTTTTAAAGTTTGTCCCAAGTTAACTGAAACACCCTGTACATAGGACAGATTTGATCAGTTATACTTAAAAAAAAACATTTTTGTAGGAAATGTAAATTTTCATGTACTTACAAATGTATTTGGTGATTGCACATTTTAGGTTGTTATGTATGTATTATGTAGTTATGTATTCTAGCATGGAATAAATATATTTACTTTCCTTGAAAATGCAGTATCATATATGTCTTGCTGCTTCGTATTACATTTTATATGGATATGTAAAGCGTAATAACCATTGATGTACATATACACGCTCAGACGTTATAGTTTGCTAGGTTGAATTTGTGCAGTGAAGACAGGTTTGGCCCTGAATTACTAATATTTATTGTCATCCACACGTATAAATGTTGTGTACACCTATCGAAACTTCAAGCTTGGCTATTGGACGCCGTGCTTGGCAGCTGAACTTGAACCTTCTGGCACACACGAGTTATGCCTGGATCGCTCTATATAGTCATAATTCAAGGTATGTACAGCTGAGCCTGCCTTCCATATACTGTAGAAATAAAGGGTGTACACCCTTTCAACACCTATGAAAATGGGTGTTAATGAGGACTAACACCCTAACACCCTTCATAATTTTTGCTGGACACCCTTCCTCTAGGGTGCTATATAGCACCCCAACTGTAGGGTGTAGGAAACAGCACCCTTAGGGTGTCCGTCTGGCGACAAACTGATTTACACCCTTAAGGGTGTTAAAGTGTTTAGTGTGTGGGTCCCCTAGAGAAGATCCAATTCGTCAAAACACTTAACTGCTTAATGCTATCGCAGCCATACCCTCCAAGTTCGATACAAGGCACGCAGAGGTTATGCATGCGCGTAGCCGGCTAAAAAGAAAAAAAAGAAGAAAAAAAAGCGAGAAAACTTAATGAGCCATTCCACTCTGTCAAGCTGGATGACAAGCGAAGCTGTTTATCACACGACAATGAGGTGACACCGACTCTTGAATAAATGTACGAACATATTTATTGTACTGATCGGTGGTCATCGTGGTGATACGTATACGCACACACATTCGCATATCACCTCTGTTGTTAAATGCGTCCGTCGCGTAAGACAATGAATGGCTCATACACCCTTAAGCAATGACTTATACCTAGAGCACTGCACGGGCTCGGGCTTACCCAAAAGCCCGGGCCCGGCCCGACCCGGGCTTCTGGGTAAGGCCAATTTCTGATTACGGGGGTTCAACAGACCAGTAAAAAATATATATAACTAGGACAGCAGACGTGTGCCACTTAGGAAGCCTACATGCAAGTACAGTGCGACTTTGTGCCACGCGTATTTCACCAAGGAGACGGTGAAACAGACACTGCGTGCCATGTGTAACGTATACAAATTTGAAATAGACGACACTTAAGTAATTATTTCAAGGCACATATTCGTAAGAGGCTAGATACTTCAAGATTTCGGTACATCCATGTCTCACATATAGTGTGCTCCATTTCCTTTAAATATTAACTCTCTGCTGTTTATTTTCCTTTAAGAGAATGGGGCAGGCTTTCTAAGCGTTTCATATAAAGCCTCCAAAGGCGCTCGAAACGAAAGTTTAGCAATTCGCATTTAACCTCTAATTGACACTAAGCTATAAATATGTCACAGTTTCGCCCTAAGGGCGAAGCAATGAATGCGATAGCAGCACAGCAATGTCATACGAAGTAAGGTGAGCGGCTTTGTTAGCAATATGAATTGTAGTAAACATGAGCTGATTAAGTAAGCAGGTGTGCTGCGGCGCAAGTAGACCGACATGAAGAGAGACTCGATGACCACGAGAAGGCGCGTGTGAAACGGTGGTGTTGATGAGAAGCGCTTTCCGTGGGCAGCGCGTGCGAAGGGACACACCTGTAGCGCTGCACTGCCGACCCGGGCAGCATTGCATGTGTAGCGTGCGTTGGAAAATGTGGCCCGACTATTACTAACTGAATGAACAAGCGTGGTGTGAGCGCGCACAAACAAACATGAATAGATCACACTGAATGACTGCAGACAACGACCTCCAAAACGCTGCCAGCAAGCGCATACGCCGCAGCGGGCGAAGGTACGTGCGTTCTATCGCTTCAACGGAAACTGCGCGGCGAATGCACAGCCCATACAAAGGTCAGAGCCGTGTTGAAATAAGAGACCGTGCGGGCGAGCGACGAGCGTGGTTGTTGGCAGAGTAGAAGTGCGCCCCCCCCCCCCCCCTGCTCCCTCCGGCGCTCGCTTCCCGCTTCCTTGCTTGCGCGTGGGAGATTGAGTGCGTTCGCTCTTCGTGATAGCGTGCGTCCCCGCACGCTTCCGCTCGGGCATACGGCGCGCGGCGAAGATTTTATCTATACGGAACCTCACGGCGACGGCGACGGCAGAAATCCGGTTGAAGTGTCCATATAATGGCTATCGCAATAAAATTTTTCAGCATATTGTCTCTGATGTTTTCCAGATTTGCTCAAAAGATAAACTTCGTCAGAAAACCGTTAGAACCGTTTCTGGGGGCTTCTATCCGCATTAACAGCTTCTCTGTAAAAACGCGAGAGGGCATCTAGTCCTCAGTCTTGCATCGTGTGTTGATAATTTAATGTTACTCCATGTGAGTGCTATGGTAAAAAAGGACGCACAAGACATTTTCGCGCTAAATAATACACAGTAAATCGCGCATGTGATAACAGGATTGCTTTCACGAACTTGGTCCCAATACATATTATTCCGAGTCCTTACCGACGGCATCGCGTTCGAAAATACTTCGACATGGAAGCACCCATGCATCGCCCATGTACGAGTCACGCAATATTGAAGAGAAAATCGAACACGTATGCGTTCTGTCACCGCTATAACAACGAACGCGACCTTCTTCCGACTTCGTTCAACCGGCTAGATCGCCGAGCGTTTTCCAAGACATATTTTTGAACCTAACGCAGCGCGGGCATTACTACTGCTTCCAAAATTCACTGGCCCCAGCGGACTACTGCAGGCGTGAAGGGCGGACCCATTTTGTTGTTTTTGTTGCTGCCTCCACACATGGCTCGTACCCACAGGGGGGTTTGGCCACATTTGTAAATCTATGTGTTCGTGCATCAGGCATTGCTTTCTTCTTTTATTGCGATATATGGACACTTCAGCCGGATTTATGCCGTCGGCGTCGCCGTCGCCGTGAGGTTCCGTATACATAAAATCTTCACCGCGCGCCGTATGCCTGAGCGGAAGCGTGCGGAGACGCGCGCTATCACGGAGAGCGAACGCACTCAATCTCCCACGCGCAAGCAACGAAGCGGGAAGCCAGCGCCGGAGGCAGCGGGGGGGGGGGGGGGGGGGGGGGGGGGGGGCGCACTTCTCCTCTGCCAGCAACCGCGCTCGTCGTTCGCCGCACCGTCTCTTATCTCCACACGGCTCTGGCCTTTATGCACTGTGCATTCGCCGCTCAGTTTCTGTTGAAGCGATAGACCGCACGTACCTTCGCCCGCTGCAGCGTATGGGCTTGCTGCAAGCGTTTTGCCAGTCGTTGTCTGCATTCATTCAGTGTGATCTATTCTTGTTTGTTTGTGCGCGCTCACACCACGCTTGTTCATTCAGTTAGTAATAGTCGGGCCACATTTTCCAACGCACGCTACACATGTAATGCTGCCCGGATCGGCAGTGCAGCGCTACAGGTGTGTCCCTTCGCACGCGCGCTGCCCACGGGAAGCGCTTCTCATCAACACCACCGTTTCACACGCGCCTTCTCGTGGTCATCGAGTCTCTCTTCATGTCGGTCTACTTACGCCGCAGCACACCTGCTTACTTATTCAGCTCATGTTTACTACAATTAATACTGCTACCAAAGCCGCTCACCTTACTTCGTATGACATTGCTGTGTTGCTATCGCATTCATTGCTTCGCCCTTAGGGCGAAACTGTGACATTTTTTGTATAATTAATATTTTTACAGTGAAGCTGTATATGGCTAGGTTCCTGCGGATCGCGTCCGCGGACAAAACGACGCGTAGCACAATTTTGGCTCCATGTGGGTGGTGGTTTGGCTCCACGTGGGTGGCGTTTTTCCGCCAGTTGTGCCTTAGCACAGGTGTCAAAACGGATGATGGATGGCCCGTTGTTATACCCGTCGCCGCTGATGATGCCACTTTTACAAGTGTCGCGATACTCGGCGGCGGCTCCTCCCACCAATCGCTGTGCCTCTTTGTCTCGTGACGTAGAGATCGCGCTAGCGCTGTTATTAGCAGCGCTGCTCTGGGACAGACGCGCCTTTAACCACATCTTCCAGGATCGCGCTAGCGCTGGGACAGACGCTCGTTTAACCACATCTTCCAGGATCCTGACGATGGGACGGAGTTATACGCTAGTCTATGACGATGGGGCGGACTAGGCGCAGCAAACCGACTACTTGGCCATCGCGCCGGGCGAAAACAAGACGCCGGTGTCCTTGCTGTTTGATGAACATGCCGAAGACGCTCAATATAATCAGTAATAATAATATGTAAACTCACTATAGCAATATTCACTATAGCAGACACACCATAGTCATAACTTCGTTAGCTTCCATCTTAGCAGTAGCCAATGAGCTCTGAATTTTCTCTTAAGCAAATCTTTCGTAATTCCCTACGGCATGCGCCACAGATAGCACAGGAGTATCTCGCTTCACTCTGGTTCGGTCGACCAAAGCACCACGTGGTTCGTAAGTAAGGCACTAGCGCTCGGGGACCATGCTGTTCGCGACCTCGTTCCGTCGTGACCATGAACCGTTCTTTGTCTCCCAATCCATAATTTCTCTCTTGCCTATACACAGTACTGACAGGTTTCTTTTTCTTTTTTTCTTCTTAATCCTTAGTTTGCACAAAGAAAGCAAAAAGGCTGTTGCCCACCTGTTTACTCGGCCTCATTCGCGCTTTGTCTTTCTTCGCAGTTCTTTCAAGGCTCGCCTTTTTTTCTCGTGGTTCCGAGTAAGGAGGTTTCTAAGTAAGAAAATAAGAGCGTTATCACGGATTGCTCACCAAATCTCTCTCTCCCTGTGTTCGTACTCCCCTGTCGATGAGTTACTGGGTCACAACGGCCGTGCTGTTTTCCTTGCAATACAACGCAGCGTTTGCCACCGCTGTTTGCCGATCTCGTTAGCCGAGTCCATGTCCCACATGGAAAGTGAAAGGGTGGAGAATGCGTAAGACGGGGAGTGGTGGGACGAAAAGATAAAAAAAGGGAAGCGTGCGTGCATTTTTTATTGCCTCCTCCTCTCTCGCCTCCTCCCCAATGCTGCCACGCTTATTTTCTTTCGTTTTTTCTTTCTTCCAAACTCTTCTTTTACTTTTAGTTCATTTCTTCGCGTCATTGACTTCCTCTCCCATATATGCGGCTGACACACAAGCATGCAGAGATAATATAAGAAAACACAATGAAGAGCAAAACGAGGTGGTTTGTGTGTTTTTTGTTTATGTAATATACGTATACAGCCCGGTCATAAACGCAGCAAACATTGCGTGGCGTGGATGCGACGTGCAGCAGCATAGTTTAGAATTTCACGTTTAGCGGTTCCCCCACCTCTCTCTCCCTTTGTTTGTTTGTTTCTGCCTCTAAGTCTCTATCTCGTTATTTTCTTCTCTCTCACTGGAACTAACTACCGTCCTCTTTCCTGTCAAGCTCCTTCCTTCTCTCCCCCATATCTTTGTCCATCTTTCTCTGTTTTTATTTACGTCTATCATCCTATATCTCTCCTCTCTTGTTCTTTATCCGCACTTCTACGTCTCTTTCCTCTATCACAATATCTCTCTTTGAGCTTCGTCCATTTATATTCCAACACCGATGCGCGTTCAGAATATTCAATTTTTGTGTCATCTGGTCTTTATAGCCCCACACGCTGTTAAGGAGCAAGAAGTAAGCAGTGTACCAGGACCGAGTTGGGCTCTCCCATGCGTGGTCGCTCAGAAGGTCACGGGCGGAACTCGAAGGACGGGCAGCTGGCGAAGTAACGAGAGTTGCGATACGAGCTTGCTGGGAGTTCAACGCGTGAAGAGCGAAGTACATCGCTAAAAATGACATGGCGTTTTATTGCGATAGCAATTATGTGGACACTCCAAAGCAGATTTCTGCCGTCGGCGTCGCCGTCGCCGTTGCCGTCGCCGTCGCCGTCGCCGTGAGGTTCCGTATGACGTCAATGGAGATGAAATCGCCGCCGCGCGCCGCCGAACGCTGTATGTGCGAGTGAAAGGGAGCGAGGGGCGCGTCTTTCACGGGGAGTGAACGCACGGCGGAGAACAAACGCGCGTTCTGCGCCGTGCTCGCTTAAGGGCTGCAGAAGTAGGCGTCTCTTGTTCTCCTTCATAATCACCATGTATGTAGAGCAAACGCGCCTTCTTCCGAGGAGCGAGAGGCCGTGGGGGAGGGGGAGGGAAGGGAGGCGACGTTTAGCTGCGGCACCAAGTGCCTATTTATATCAGAGGCTCCGGCAACAGTCACCAACGCCGCACGCATTTTGTGCGAACGCGGGCAAAACGCCGACGGCGTCGACAACAGTGCTGTGTGTTGCCGGTGCTGCTGCATGTCCAAGTTTGTACAGCGGATAAAACTACTATCCTTACTTCGTATAGCTCTCTACTAAGTTGCTATCGCAATTGATGCTTCGCCTTTCGGGTGAAACTGCGACAATTTTTGATGCGGTGCACTTCTGGCTGTTCTGCGACTGGGAGGCGGTTCCCTAATCTTATCCGTTTTCTCTCCTTTTCGCTTAGCCTGTTTTATTGCGATACCAATTATATGGACACTCAAAGCGGATTTCTGCCGTCGGCGTCGCCGTCGCCGTCACCGTGAGGTTCCGTATGAACACCAATGGCGATGAAATCGTGGCCACGCGCCGTATGCTGTACGTGCGAGTGAAAGCGCGCGAGGGACGCGCGTTTTCACGAGAAGCGAGTGCACGGCGGAGAACAAACTCGACTTCTTCCGTCGCGCGAAAGGCCGTGGCGAGGAGGGAGGGGGAGGGAAGAGAGGCGACGTTTAGCTGCGGCACCAATTGCGTATATATATAAAAAATGTCACAGTTTCGCCCTAAGGGCGAAGCAATGAATGCGATAGCAACACAGCAATGTCATACGAAGTAAGGTGAGCGGCTTTGGTAGCAACAACACGCAGAACTGTTGTCGACGCCATCGGCGTTTTGCCCGCGTTAGCTCAAAATGCGTGCGGCGTTGGTGACTGTTGCTGGAGCCTCTCATATAAATAGGCACTTGGTGCCGCAGCTAAACGTCGCGTCCCTTCCTTCCCCCTCCCCCACGGCCTCTCGCGCATCGGAAGAAGGCGCGTTTGCTCTACATATATGGTGATTGTAAAGGAGGAAAGAGACGCATACTTCTGCAGCCCTTAAGGAAGCACGGCGCAGAACGCGCGTTTGTTCTCCGCCGTGCGTTCACTCCCCGTGAAAGAGCGCGTCCCTCGCGCCCTTTCACTCGCACATACAGCGTTCGGCGGCGCGCGGCCACGATTTCATCTCCATTGACGTCATACGGAACCTCACGGCGACGGCGACGGCGACGCCGACGGCAGAAATCTGCTTTTGAGTGTCCATATAATTGCTATCGCAATAAAACGTTGCGAGGTGAGGAGGTGGTAAAGACTTCCGACGCTGCTCGACGAGTGTCCCGTTCTGATCTCGTTGAAAACCTCCGAGCCGCCAGAGGCACCGGCAACAGCCACCAACGCGAAGCGCGTTCGGTGCGAACGCGGGCAAAACGCCGACGACGTCGACAACAGTTTTGCGCGTTGCTGGTGCTGCTAGATATCCACAAGTTTATACAGCTGATAAAACTACTATCCTTACTCCGTATAGCTATCTATACTGATTTGTTTTATTGCGATAGCAATTATATGGACACCCAAAAGCAGATTTCTGCCGTCGGCGTCGCCGTCGCCGTCGCCGTGAGGTTCCGTATGACGTCAATGGAGATGAAATCGTCGCCGCGCGCCGAACGCTGTATGTGCGAGTGAAAGGGCGCGAGGGGCGCGCGCTTTCACGGGGAGTGAACGCACGGCGGAGAACAAACGCGCGTTCTGCGCCGTGCTCGCTTAAGGGCTGCAGAAGTAAGCGTCTCTTTCCTCCTTTACAATCACCATATTTGTAGAGCAAACGCGCCTTCTTCCGACGCGCGAGAGGCCGTGGGGGAGGGGGAGGGAAGGGAGGCGACGTTTAGCTGCGGCACCAAGTGCCTATTTATATCAGAGGCTCCGGCAACAGTCACCAACGCCGCACGCATTTTGAGCGAACGCGGGCAAAACGCCGAAGGCGTCGACAATAGTTCTGCGTGTTGCCGGTGCTGCTGCATGTCCAAGTTTATACAGCTGATAAAGCTAATATCATTACTCCGTATAGCTCTCTACAAACTTGCTATCGCAATTGATGCTTCGCCTTTCAGGTGAAACTGCGACAACTTTTTTTGAAATTAATGCTTTGCCTTTCGGGTGAAACTACGATATTTTATTGCGATAGCAATTATATGGACACTCAAAAGCAGATTTCTGCCGTCGCCGTCGCCATGAGGTTCCGTATGACGTCAATGGAGATGAAATCGTCGCCGCGCGCCGAACCAACACCCTCTAGAAAAATATGAAGGCCTTAGTTCTTTTCCCTTTCCACTCGCGCTACGTCAGCAGATGGGGCGGACGCATGAGGCGGCGAGCGCGTTTTGCGGTTTTGCCCGTCGCCGCGACACGACGCATCCGCGCGTCCGGATCGCGCTGGTGCGCGTTGATCGCGCGTCTCCAGAAACTCATTCCCCGGCGCGTATGTACAGTCGTACATCTCTTCGCTGTTCAGTCGGACGTGTTTTCCTCATTTTTCTAGAGGGTGTTGGCCGAACGCTGCATGTGCGAGTGAAAGGGCGCGAGGGGCGCGCGCTTGCACGGGGAGTGAACGCACGGCGGAGAACAAACGCGCGTTCTGCGCCGTGCTCCCTTAAGGGCTGCAGAAGTAGGCGTCTCTTTCCTCCTTTACAATCACCATATATGTAGAGCAAACGCGCCTCTTCCGACGCGCGAGAGGCCGTGGGGGAGGGGGAGGGAAGGGAGGCGACGTTTAGCTGCGGCACCAAGTGCCTATTTATATCAGAGGCTCTGGCAACAGTCACCAACGCCGCACGCATTTTGAGCGAACGCGGGCATAACGCCGACGGCGTCAACAACAGTTATGCGTGTTGCCGGTGCTGCTGCATGTCCAAGTTTATACAGCTGATAAAGCTACTATCATTACTCCGTATAGCTCTCTACAAATTTGCTATCGCAATTAATGCTTCGCCTTTCCGGTGAAACTGCGACAACTTTTTTTTATTGCGATAGCAATTATACGGACACTCCAAGCGGATTTCTTCCGTTGGCGTCGCCGTCACCGTGAGGTTCCGTATAAAGTCCATGGCCGATAAAATCGTCGCCGGGCGCTGTCTGCTGTATGTGAGCGTGAAAGCACGTGAAGGACGCGCGCTTTCACGGGGAACGAACGCACGGCTGAGAGCAAACGCGACATCTTCGGCGGCGGGGGGGGGGGGGGGGGGGGGGTTGGGAGGGAGGGAGGGAGGGAGGGGAGGTGACGTTTAACTGTGGCACCAAATGCCTATTTTGCGACCTGGCGCAAGGGGAACTGGAATCTCAGAGGCGAAAGGACGAAAACGGGAAGTCAGCGCGGGAGGGAGGGCGTGTGGCAGACCTTCTGCTCTGCGAGCAACTTGTACTTTGCGCGGGCGGCGGCGCGCGGCCGCGCGCGTCGTATCTTGAAAGCGATCTGCAGCACGGCTCCTACCTTCGTATGCGCTGCGCTTTGGCGGCTCAGTTTCCGTTGAAGCGATAGACGATAGACGGCGCGAACCTTGGCTCGCTGCTGCTGGCGCGCTCGCTCACGCCAACGTTTTGACAGAGGTTGCGTGCGGTCATCGAGTGTCATCTATTCATTTTTGCTTGTGCGCTCTGACACCATGCTTGGTAATTCAGTTAGTAAGCGAATGCGTCCAATTTTATACCGCTGATAAAACTAATATCTTTACTCCGTATAGCACTGTACTAATTTGCTATCGCAATTGATGCTTCGCCTTTCGGGTGAAACTGCAACATTTTTTTTTACATCGTGATAGCTTGCTCTTTGATACGCTTTGTTAGACTACGAAGTCTTAGGGATCGGCCCCCACTGTATTATGCTGCTCTGCCTACGAAGTTGGTCCACATTTTTCGTGCGATGAATGCCTACCTAGTGGACAAATCAATAAGAGCAACAAAAAAGTGGTCGCAGTTTCACCTGAAAGGCGAAGCACCAATTGCGATAGCAAATTTGTAGAGAGCTATACGGAGTAATGATAGTAGCTTTATCAGCTGTATAAACTTGGACATGCAGCAGCACCGGCAACACGCAGAACTAATGTCGACGCCGTCGGCGTTTTGCCCGCGTTCGCAGAAAATGCGTGCGGCGTTGCTGACTGTTGCCGGAGCCTCTGATATAAATAGGCACTTGGTGCCGCAGCTAAAAGTCACCTCCCTTCCCTCCCCCCCCCCCCTCCGCCTTTCGCGCGTCGGAAGAAGGCGCGTTTGCTCTACATATATGGTGATTGTAAAGGAGGAAAGAGACGCCTACTTCTGCAGCCCTTAAGGAAGCACGGCGCAGAACGCGCGTTTGTTCTCCGCCGTGGGTTCACTCCCCGTGAAAGAGCGCGTCCCTCGCGCCCTTTCACTCGCACATACAGCGTTCGGCGGCGCGCGGGGACGATTTCATCTCCATTGACGTCATACGGAACCTCACGGCAACGGCGACGGCGACGCCGACGGCAGAAATCTGCTTTGGGGTGTCCATATAATTGCTATCGCAATAATAAGCGCTTTATACGACCTAACGCCAAAACGAAGACGTAATGGTTCGACGGCGGCTGCCGATAGCGGCTGGCTGACCTTTATTTTATTTCGTATTAGTGATAGACGGCAGACGTTTTTTTTTTCAAGCGTAATTACGATAAACGGTTTATGCTAGAGGTGCAATTGCATTTCGCCACACAAGCATTTTTGCATAATATTAGATTTAAAGAAAAATATTAGAAAATAATATACGTTGGTAGCCTGAGAAACTATCTAGGTTAAACAAAATAGTATCTCGTGGCCCTGCCGTTACAATTGGCTCCAAACAAGTTATGCACTCGGTGTCCTCTAATAGAATGTTTATTCCTTTTTTTACATAGAAGAGTTCCATGTACAGTCAACCACAAAAGTTTGCGGACCACGTGAGCGCGTGCCAGACTGCCTATCCGCGCCACCTAGCGGTACGCCACCTAGCGGCGACAGGGGCGCTCTCCCGGATATGAGCCCTCTTGGTACTCGCCTGCCTGTTAATTTTTTATTCCCGTGCATGACATTGTTAGTTCGTTGTGTTGACGCAGAGCGCTGTCTGCGATAAGACCGCCACATATCTGGCTTGATAGCAGTATCGGAGCAATCACTGCAACCTTTGTCGACTGGTGTGCCAGTGGGTAGATAAGTTTCACGAAGCGCTGCGACGATTATTTTACGCGACGTTTACTGGCGCACTTTGCTTTGCAGCATCTTGGTCCAATGAGTGTTGCTGCTTCTGCGTCTTGAGAGAAAGGGTAGGGAGGTGTTTCACTGTCATCAAAAATAAAGAAAAAGCGGATGCATAGAAAATTTTCTTTCACACATAGGCGCATCTTCGCATCAGTCGCTGAAAACGTAGTAGACTTGCTTCAGGCCACGTGGTGATTGCCTATTTGGAAAGATGCCGCTGCGTGTTCCACTTGACGAAAGAAGGCACATTGTGCGTTTATTTATAGAGGGAATACCTCAGCGCGAAATCTGCCGCCGAACCAACAGGAGCCGGACTGCCGTGAATAGGATTATTCAAGCTTTCCGCGACGATGACAGATTCACAGATATGGAGCGCAGTGGGCGTCCAAGGGCCACGACTGAGGAAGAGGACCGCCTGATTACGGCCGCCATCGTGGCTGATCCTTTTCAAAGTGCAGAGGTTATCCGAGAAGCGCTCTCGCTCACGGTATCGTCTGAGACTGTAAGAAGAAGGCTGAGTGAGCTTGGCCTGCAGTCTTTCGTAGCAGCACAGAAGCCCTGCCTCTCAGACAGCCAGCTACAAGAACGACTCATGTTCGCTACAGCAATGAAAGATTGGACAACAGAGAAATGGGGCGATGTCATCTTTAGCGACGAGTCAACTTTTTCCACGCGCTGGGACCAACGGAAGCGGGTTTGGCGTCCACTAAACTGCAGGTGTGTTTACAGTGTATTGGCAGTTAATTCACGAAGCTAATTCTGCATCACAACATGTTTCACGTAAAATGAGCTTTTGGACATTACGAGATTTTTCTGTAGTGGTATTATGTTGAAAACATTAACGATTGTTTCATAGTACTACTTACTCTGAAGCTAATTAAAAGCTGGCAGTGGGTCTTTCAGTACTATCTAATGATGTTTGCACGTTTTCTATTGCAACTCTATAACAGCATTATAAAGTTCATACGCAAGAGGAATCACAACATTTTTAGACGCGCCGCTGGAACCCAATTGTATGCTATTTCTTGCAGATATCTGCCTAATTACACACAGAGTGTTCTATCCAATGGACGGTGTTCCGTGAGCGTGTGGGGAGCAATCAGCAAAGATGGCCTTGGTCCCCTTGTGCGTCTGGAAGGGCCCTTCACTGCGTCACGGTACTGCGACGTCATCACTAGACACCTCGTTCCGTATGCGCTGGACGGTCCCTTCAGCGACGGCTGCTATTTTTTTCAACACGACCGCAGCCCGATCCATAAAGCACGTATCGTCCAGTCATTGCTAGAAGAACATGCTGTTTGCCAGCTTGAGTGGCCTCCATGTGGCGCCGACTTGAATCCCATAGAAAATGTCTGGGGCATGTTGAAGAAACGGCTGTCCACACGAGCCAACCGCGGCCGCACGGCCGATACGCTGTGGCAAGCGATCGCACAAGAATGGGAAAGCCTGCGCGGTCGACCGGAGATTACTGAATCTTTGTACGAGTCGATGCCCACACGCATCAATAAGGTGCTAGAAAACGGCGGACATTTCACTTCCTACTATATCATTGAGAGACCTATGCTTCATGACACTTCTGTAAATGTCTTGTGAATAAATTCATCCCCTTCAGACACGAATTATGATGCACTGTCTGCAAATGCGTCAAATGCGCATGGCATCATTTCAAGACGCTCACTATTACATTCCAAGAAAGAAGACGAAGCAATGTGCTGTTTTGTGCGAGTTTCAGTAAAAAAAAAATGTGGTTGATCCCTCTTATATAGGAATCGGTATAGAACACGAAAGTGAAACGTGTCTTCACAGAAATAGTGTAATGTTTATTGCACATTGATATATAATGTCTATTGGTGTTTTGTGGCTAAAGCGCCCTTAGGCGTTGATGCACCCACGCTGACGCCTGGTGGCACGTCTCCTCCATCACGACTACCAACGTCGATGACCATGAGCAACCGTCGTGCATGTGGAAGCGGCACTACGCTGCACACGCTAGCACAACGCGAAAGACGAAGCACGTAACTGACACACTAATACAACGCGCAAGACAAAGCACGTAACTGAATCGTCACCGAGTCAAATCAGCGCGTACAGCGCGTCGTAATTGCAGCCTCCGCGATCAACCTCAGAAACATTTTCAGAGCTAATTGCGGAGGCCACGCTCCGCTGTGCTGAGTACGGTGAACGCCACCTAGGTGGCGTTGGTAGTGCTTCTTGATGCCAGCGTCCCTTCGAATGCTGGCATCGAGGCGTCGTAGTGCTGAGACCACCGAAGCGTTCACTGTCGGTGCGCGTTAGTGTCATAATGCAGTACTTCTCTTTTCTGCTCGTAGGCGGCGGCACAGCAAGAGCGCGGGTACACGGAGGAGTGTTAGATATATAAGGCGCGTCTGTGTAGCTCTCTGCAAATGCGTTTGTGGCGCAATGGGTTAAACGCTCGGCGATCTATCGTCGTGGACCGAGAGGTCGTGGGTTCGATTTCCAAATTTTGCATGTTTGTGGAACTTTTTCTTCTGGTTTCTTTCTTTGTATTATGTTCGTGTACATTGTAAGAACGTCATATCCGTGACGGAAATACGTCAGTGAAGTCTTGGTGGACCCCGGCATAAAACACTTTCGTGTTAAAATTAATTAGCGTATAACTCATTATCTAATTATTCTGAAATCCGTCAGCTTCAATGCTTGCATAAAAAGAATCAACTATTAGGCCCGAAACGCATGCACACTTGCTTTTTCAGTTGTATTCGTGTCGACCGGAGAAAAAAAATACTCTTGACGTTGGTCTTGGAACGTGGCACGTCGAACGATTGTCTAACATGGTAGTGTCTCCAGCAAAGTGATCATCTGCAGCAATACGCAGGACAATGAAGTTAACTGACCGCTAGTTGTCCCATCAGGAAGCGGACACGAATGTGCACACTGAGTTTTAGGTCATTTGAAGAAACACGTGGCGTGGGACGCGCCTCCAAAGTTCGAGTCCCCAAACGAGGACGCCGTGTCGCAAAGGGTTATAAAAAGAGTCATCGCACCCGATTATTTCTTATTTTTCTAAATGTAACCACTATAGCAGCGCGGTGGTTCGGGCTTTGCGCAGCAAAACCTGGGCGCAGGCGATCAAATCCCGGCCGCTACTGTCACTTAGCGATGGGGGAGGAACGGAAAAATTCTGCCTACTGACTAAGCATCTGTGTCCCATGGCTGCCTCACCGCTCACTCATGCACTCACGAAAAAAAAACAAAAAAAAAAAAACAGCGTGGCTACGCGAAAATAGAACTGATAACAGCCGAAGAATACGCTGTCTGATTACTTGTACTGATATTCTGCTCTCAAAATATAAGCAAGTAGCCCTGGCTAACAAAGAGCGCGTCACGTGGAAAGAGATAGGTAGAAAATATTTGCGCACAGTGCGAAAATAGACAGGCCATAGATTTAAGGAGGGATGCGTCTTCAACGTAGCGCTGCTGTCGATCGCTGGTGACGTAGCGGAAGTGTCGCGAAGAGGCTCTTGGCCACGCGCTCGCGTGGTCCGCAAACTTTTGTGGTTGACTGTACAATAAATCCTTATGTTGTCATATTGCGATATCATTTCTGTGGAACATCCAAGTGATTATGTGTCTTCGGTGTGAGGTTCCGTATGTATTTAGGTATATGTGTGCTGTTTTTGTTATGCGATGCTATATGACATGCGGTATACGCAGGTTATATTGCCACACCGTTATATCAGTAAAGTTACTTATGCTGCCAGGTCTTACATTCTTGACAAAAATTATTGCTCAGAATTTTGAGAATGGCAGCCCACAAAATATAGGAGAGAGCATACCGCAACACGATTGTCGCCGACTGTGGTGGCCCAACACGTGATGAACACGTCAGAGCATGGAGGATACGTCGGAGCGCGCGGTAGGTTTTAGTACTCTCGGTTGACTTTTTTTTTACATTTCTTGTGGGCGGCTCTGTCCGTCCGTCCCGCGTCCCACACCCCCACGGCACATGCACGTCCCCTCTCCCTCCTCTCCTACGCTCCCCCTTTCTATCCTCTAGGATTACGGAGCGGCGCACACGACAGGTGGGGCGACAGCTGCATACTCCGCTGGGGGCGCCACGGTAGTTCCGCGGTCTGAAAATGACGGAGCGCGCACGCCTCATTCTCTCTCCTGTGCAGCGCCGCGATGAGCGCTCGGGCCGCTGTCGCGAAACCATCTCCCGCTCAAGCTAACCATCTCCCCGCTGCTTCGCATGCACACATGGTTTCTTTAGCGGGAGATGGAGTAATTTTTTTCAATACCCATTCTAAACCATCTAAAACTATTGAAATAAACAAAAACAAAAACAAGGAAAAAGAAACAAAGCAAGGGAAATATTTTTCCTTCCTGCATGTGAGCAGCTGCCCGCCGAGCGCACACCGCATAAAAACTACCGGTAACCAAACGTCTCGGCAAATATCGATTCTCCGTGATCTTGACGCAAGAGGTGTTGGGCCACCACTGCTGGCTACACGAAGCGTTTGCTGGCCAGGGCTGGCTGCGTGACGTAATGCTCCCTCCTATATTTTTTTTCCTCCATGAGAAACACCGACAGACCATGCCTTTTATCTTAAATCTTCTCAGACTTCAATATTAGAAGCGCGAAACAACAACAGAGCTAAAACCTTGAAATGGTGCAATTTCATTGGCGGGGCTGTGCACTACCTCCGTCATTGGCCGAGGAAAGAAGTTTCAAGCATACGATACGGAAATGTGGTAGTAAAACCGCTAATAAAGGCGTTGGCTTCCATTAATAAACATGAACGAAATTGTCAGGTGGCAGGATTCAAAAAGAGGACCCCTATCGCAACAGCTCGTTCTTACTCAGTGAGCTTACGTTCACTTCATTCATACTGCTACTACAGCTACCGAGTCTGACACTTCGTGTAATATTATAACATTCTGCTATCGCATTCAATGCTTGTGATATGATACAGTGATATTTTTTGTCAGGGGTCATTTTGTCAGTTTTTTTTTTCTTCGTTATAATTATTTTTCGTTAAATGCGACAGCAGATCGCAGCTCGATTGTCCGTGTCCTTCTTTCCGCTTTCCGCTCGGCATTGCTTTATGTTTGACGCCATCGTAATGTTTTCGTATGTTACTTCAGTGACGTCATCGTAAAGGCTTCCGTCACCATCAGGGTACCTCCTCACGCTCACCTTCAACCTGACTGCAGGACGATGCAGCCCGCTCCAAGCACAGATGACAGCCGGAGTAAAGATCACGCTGGCCTGCAGCCTCCTAAGCATAAATTCCTCCGCCCTAGTAAGGATGACCACGGAGGGTGTTAGACGCGGCTTGGGTGGTCTAACTGTGTTAATGCGTGAGCTATCTTAGCATACTTCACACACTATGCGGGATATACCTACCTATGTTATCTATATATCTATCTATCTATCCGTTTTCCCGCCTATCTGGATCACTTGGTAGTCCGTGGTCGAATGGGTAGCGCGTCGGACTGCCGTGTTGAGGAAACCGGGTTCGAAGCCAGCCATCGGGCCAACTTGGGTCATTGGGCATGTGGCAATGTGTGTATACGGGCCGCTCTTCAACGAACCTCTTTCACGTCCACATGGGTCGATGTAGATGCAGGACTGGGTAGGCACTGCTGTTCACAGGAACTCTTCGATTCCGACTTGGAGCAGATGGATATGTGCCACTCGGTCTGTGCTGGTCTTCAATGAACCTCTGTCATGTCAACTTGGGTCGCCGGGTATGTTCCAGTGGGAATGTGCCACTCTACAATGACGAAGAAGATCCCTTAAATGACTTTGATGCTGAGCGGAATCGAACCCACGCCACAAGGGTTCGCCGAGGACTGCAACGCGACGCATTAGCCGGCTGCGCCACAAATGCACTGGGTATGTGCGGTTTTCAATGAGCATCTCGCCAACTTGGATCAGTGAGTGTTTGCAAATGAGTGTGCGGTAAGCGAAGTGTAAAGGCGTTTATTAGACACTATCCGTTTAGGCCGTCCATCGTTTGAAGGTCCGAGCTCTCAGCACGAGTGGCGTTTCTCGAGGATAGCGCAGGAGGGATCGACCCACTAGAAAGGGCTGGAGAGCGTGACCCGCTATGGCGTTGGTATTCTTCGCTACAATCACCCCCGGGAGCGAAGAGGGAGCCGCCGGGCGACCTAACATCTGGTCACTAAATGACAGGGTCATAGTAGGTCTTGAGGCGCTCGACGTTGACAGTGTCGCGTCCACGACGGCGCATGTCCGCAGAAGGTTCAACAAGGTTAACTGGTTTGATCGCGCAGAGTTGACGGGAGATGTGCGTTCGACAATACGGTAGGGGCCTTCATACTTTGGCACTAGTTTAGATGAGAGACCAGGTGTAGCGGAAGGAATCGAGAGCCACACAAGCGCTCCTACCGCTCTTGGTCAGTGTGCTCTTCTGCCGCTCTTGGTCATTGGATGTAAAGACCCGTGCGAGATCGCGGCGCTCTTCAGCATTTCTTGCCGTGTCAGAAATGGGCGCGCATTCAGGTGGATCCGGCCGGTACGGTAGAATTGTGTCGGTATGCGACGGGTGCCGACCATACAGTAAGAAAAAAGGGTGAAAAGCCAGTGGTGCTCTGAGTGGCAGTGTTATACGCGTAAGTTACAAATGGCAGAATGACGTCCCAATTAGTGTTGTCGGAGGCGACGTACATGGCAAGCATGTCCCCGAGCGTACGGTTGAATCGTTCTGTAAGTCCATTGGTTTGGGGGGTGGTACGCCGCAGTTATGCGATGAACAACGTGGTACTCCTTGAGAATGGCTTCAACTACTTCGGACAGGAAGACACGCCCACGATCACTGAGTAGTTCCTGGGGTGGCCCATGTCGCAGGATGAATCGTCGAAGCAGGAAGGAGGCAACATCGCGTGCTGTAGCTGCCGGTAGGGCTGCTGTTTCGGCGTATCGCGTCAGGTGGTCGTTGCGGCGGTTGCGCTTGCTGCCAGCATTTTGACAGTGTTTGTCTGCGGTCATCGAGTGTGCTCTATTCATGTTTGCTTGTGCCCGCTGACACCACGCTTGTTAATTCAGTTAGTAAGCGAATGTGTCCAAGTTTATGCAGCCAATAGAACTACTATCCCTACTCCGAATAGTTCTCTACTAATTTGCTATCGCAATTGATGCTTCGCCTTTCGGGTGAAACTGCGACATATTTAGAAATCCTCTGTGGCAGGTAGCATACTTATTATCGTTGGGCTGCGTTATTCGAAGAGGCCGACATTAGTAGCACTAGAAACCGAAACACATATTCACGAGTTAACAAAAGATCACGAATTAACTTCTTAGTTAATTATATTGCGACACATAATGCAATTATACGAATTCTCCCGGTGAGCTTGTCAGGCGTAATCGGCTTGAAATGAATTTCAAGAATCACACCAGTTTGGAGATATGCGCCATCAAACTTGCCATAAAAATGCGCGGTTGTTCCGGTTACATTTTTACCAAACGCTGTTTTATACATTGAAACAGGAAAGTAACTGGAACGCCCATGTATTTCGTCCCACTTTGGGAAATAATCTCGAAACCAGTGTCATCCTGGAACTTTATTCTAAGTGGATGCGTCTAGCAAGCTCACCGGCTGCAATTCGTAAATTGCAATATGTGCCTTAAAGTAATTAACAAAGAATTCATTAGTCAATTTTTGTTAATTAGTTGAATATGTGTTTCGATTTGTCGTGCTACTAATGTCCCCTCTTCGAATTATCCAGCTCAACAATAAGAATTATGCTACCTGCAACAGGCGAGTTTTAAAAAATTCTGCAAAGTTTAATTTGGACACCCAGTATAGACGGGCCCGTCTTTCTACAATAATCATGATGCGCGAACCGCTCCGTTACTGCTACGTTACGGTAATGACACACAACGCGTATTTCGCTGGGTCCCGATAAAAATACGCGACCACTTCATCAATACAATAATTCTTCAAATGTGACGCTATCCGTAAGCATTTTCATAAAGCAACGTAATTTTTTTGGAGAGGACACAGATGAGGACAAGCGCAGATAGAACATGAGCAATGAAGCGTCGGAGGTAAAGAAAAGAGAGAAACGAATCAGATGACCGTTTCACAGGAAAAAAAAGAGAACCAAATAGCAGCATAATGAACGAAGCTTTGTGCACTTCTGACCTCTAGGTGAACAGGAGAAAAACAATTCACGCAGAGACTCCTCTGGTAGTTGTCTAAGTATGTATAATCATTGTGCCACTTGCTCATCTCCACACACATCCACAGTGTCATTATCCCTGTTATGAAACTGATCCGACCACTATAAACGACAGCGCTGAGGCGACGCCACTGCTGTGAACGGCGGCGCAAGGTTAATTGATGACGCAAGCAAACTACTTAAGTTGACGGCGGCGCCGGCGCGCTGATGATGCTCCGATCAATAAGCCGTATCACTCTTCCGCGTCGAACCATTATCAACCGTCATGACCCTACTCCGGCGGCGGCTGCGTATGGCTGCGTAAGGCGCCGCCGCGCGGGCGCCATATCTTGAAAGCGATCTGCGATGTGGACAAAATGCGCAGAGTACAGATAGCTTCATGTGCGCTGTGTCCTCGCCACTTAGTTCGTGTTGAAGCGAGAGGCAGCACGAATGTCAATTTGCTCGCTGCTGTGGACCCTATCTTGAAAGCGATCCTCTACGTGATGGATGAACAGAACGGATGGACGGACGAACGGATTTCCTCGTTGGGTAGGCATAGAAATGCTAACGCATTTCAAATTAAAGGCTAAACCGAAGCTATGCAGAGGAGATGAAAGAGGAATTGCGATCGCCTTGCTCATGCAGGTCGTCGTTATAGTGGCGGCGAACGACACCTAGCAAACATAGACACCGTAACAGTCGGCAAAAGCAAATTTGAGCTCCGATAGAAACGCGGTGGAGCCGTAGCTCCGCGGGCGCCGCCATTCCTGTTTCAATCGGTGTATATAACATATCACACGTTAGAATAGCAGCACTAATGGACGGATCGTGCTCATACCACGCCGCTGTTCTGTGAGTCCGGAACGGTGAGGTCAAACGATGCTTTATTTATGTAAAAAGAAAAAAAAAGCAATCTCAGCAACGAATTAGGCAGAACAGCATATATATCCTAGCGCATTCACCATGGGCGACTATACGCTGACAGAACTGAAAGATGCCACAAGAAACTGAAAAACAGGCCAATCTATAAGACCCCACGAGCCACCTCGGTCTACCCAGAAAGACTTCTACCGCGGTCATTTCTAACTATACTTATGTTGAAAGCCACTGTAAGCCCAGGGCTCTTCAGATCGCCGAAATCATTAGTCATAGCGGACGCTGCTGATGCTGTAGGAACGTCTAGAAACCTGACCAAGCAAAAAAAAAGTGAAAATCGAATTGATCGCATATTGTCACCTGTAGTAGTGGGAATAGGGTAAGCCCAGAGGCGCAAGAAGAAAGAAGTGCGCGTGCTAACCGCCCCGCTCGATAGCTAGGTCTCGCCGCCGTCTTCTCCAGAGCCCAGCCGCTCTCAATAAACGTCGTCAGCCCCCTTTTGAAGACGCGTGGCAATATTGGAACACATAAAGCGACGACCGAGAGTTCGCAGAGTAGGCGGTACCCGGGATATATAAAAAATATTCGCTGAGTACTTTCGCCATACTTCCCAACTCAACGTTCGAATTTCCCGCTTCTTTTTTCACAATTTCTCCGTTAATTACTCATTCGTACTCTATCCTTCCGACTCTAAAGACTCATGAGCAATGTAGCTTTGCCCGTAAAATCCCAAACAAGAGAATAGGGCACATACGGAAAGCAAAAAACAAATGATCGCCAGCTACTTGCACCACATATATATGGAAAGAGAGGAGAAACGAGAAAACGGGCAAGCCATAATCGACGCGTCGCCACGACCACGAGGCAACGTAATCTCCAGCGATTACTCTCTATCTTCATCTCGGTCTAGTCACTCAATCTTTCCTCATCTCTCCTGGACACGTCGGTGAACGGGACTTCCTGGTTTCCTCCTTTGCTGTTGCCTCCGGTTTCTATGTTGCTGCGCTTTCACTTTTCCATCCTGCTGCCAGATCACTTTTCTTCGAATCAATCATTCGATTAGAAAAGGATAAAAGCGGATAATGCGGGGAACGGCTCTTGCATGCATTGCACGCGCGTCGAGGTGTATTGTGGCGTCTATTAAGAAGTTTCGAGACAATCTGTCTCAGGATGAACGTCGGCCTTAGTGTGGTTAGCATTGAAACAATGTTTACCACACGCCACATTGCCACCAACGATACGCTCCTGTATGGATCGTGTTGCAGCCGCGTTCGTCTCTCCCCATTTTCCCACTGAACACTGCCCATCTGACGGCGGAGACAGAATATACACGGAATATACACTCAGACTTGATTGTAGAATACTTGCCCTCCGGGGCTCGATTCTGCCTAGCACTGGAGAATTTTGAAGGACTGTTTCGGGCTATCAAGGCATAAACTCAGCGACTCAGTTGCATGGTTTCAAAGAGGTTCATTGAACGGTGATACATAGCCAGTACGCAATGACCTAAGTTGACGTCAGAGGTTTCACTGAACAGCGGAACATACCGAGTAAGACATATACCCAGAGACTCAAGTAGGTCCGACGGTTACTTCGGGACCCTGTTCCATCAGCAGTGTCATTATAATTTCCATAGAAAACGCTCCTCTGTTTATGGAAGCTGGTGCATTAAAACCAATGAAATGCACATTACCGTTACCGTGCAATGTACCCTAACGCGTCAGAGGCTTAAGTTCAGCCGATAAATGCGAAATAAGCAGCGACACAAGGCACTGTCCTGCGTTCTACGCGTCTACTCGTTGACAACCTAAGAATTCGGCACAAGCTCCACCCACAAATGCACGGTGCACCTGTCCTTCACCTCTGAAAGCGAGCCGTACCAGCTAGTGTTCACTCTCAGCTTAGAAGTTCTTGCTTTGCTAATGTAAACGCAAGGCTACTGGAAAACAGAAGCTTGATGTTACTAGGTAAATTATTACCGTTGAATGAGCGCCTATGTCAGGTTCACCCATAAATTATCCAAAGCGTTCAGATCTCCCACAAAAATGAGTTGCACAAAATAGATCGTTACTTATAATTTCTATTGAAAACGCAGACGTAAAACGCATGCACAATTTGGACCCTTTCAGCGTTCCTTCGCTCACGATTCGCATCTATAAACAGTTGCTCATTACCTTTTACAAACACAAGAACGTGTGTGTCGTCAGAATGCTTTCGCATCCATCTGAACGCAACCTTGGCGATCTGCCCTGATCACGTGGAGCTAAAGAAACTAGCGATTTCAGTTCCCGTTTCTAATTTGTAAGCTGCAGAGAGGCGCCTCGTTTAGTGGTGCATCACGACAACACACCTTGAATCTGTCGTGAGAAAGCGTTGCATCAATGGAAAAGAATTCAACGGACGCGTTAGGTAGCCCGCCAGGGGAAGCGCCAGGCCTTCGACGATAAGAAAAAAAAAACTCTGTGACCGTGGTAGTCGTGCGAATTGGGGTCATCGCGTGTCACTGCACCTCTTCGTAATTACTTTCATTGTTCCCGCGGCACTAGACGGGCTCCGCGTCTGCGACCAGCTATAGTTGGTTGAGCATCAAACAGCCTTATTTAAGGCGTTTAGCTTTCTTTGGAACTAACCGTGAGTGTTCGTGTCTAACCGTTTTCGTGGGTTCATGTCGAAGATTCTGCAGTGTAACACCGTTAGTGCGGCTG